>NW_004567145.1:3571541-3586401 GCF_000260355.1 Condylura cristata
TCCCCTCCCTAGCTGAATTGTCTCAGTTTATCTCCAGGGTTGTAGCAGGGCTGGGACAAAAGGCTGCTGAGCAGCCCGCAGCTGCTGCCTCAGGCAGGGTTCCCTCTGTATGGCTTCCTGCCTTTAGCCGCCTAGATTTTTAAAGGAGCGGAGAGAGTTGGAAGCTGCTGGCGTTCTAGGATCAGTTCCTGCCTGTGCGGCTTCCCTTATGGGACTCCCCAATCGCAGGTTCTCCCTCGGTTATTTTCCTTCTAGTGAGTCCAGGGCATTCTCATTTGGGTTGAAACTTGTAGCATGAACAATCTATAGTCCGTTTTTGTATAATCCTGTGTGAGTTTGTATGTAGTTGCCAGCTTCTTTATTCTGCTGCTATCTTGCCGTTCCTGAGCTGGTGGAGCTCATCAGCGGCATTGCACGGAGCCCAGGTGCTCTGGATCGGGTCTGAAGTTTCAGCGGTTTTTCTCTCACCCAGGTATTAAGGATCAGATTTGCACTCTTTCTGCAGCCTGGGCTCCACTCACTGAGCTGAGCAGTCTAGCCTTACCTCCAGGGTTTAGTGTTTTGCAAAGCGGCTCCTTCAGCCCGTGGAACTTCCAGGGGCCCGGGTTTTCCCGGGATTTCCCTTCTGGGAACTCCCCAATCGCCGATTCCCTCTCAGTTATCTACCTTCTAGTGAGTCCAGGGTGTTTTCATTTGCGTTAAAACTTGTAGTAAGTGAGTCTATAGTCCATTTTAAATCCTCAATTCCTATGCAGGCTTGGAGGCGGTGATCTCGGCGTCTTTACTCTGCCGCCATCTTCCAGAAGTCCCTCAGTCAGTCTGTTCTGCTTCCAACTCTGTCTCTGGTGAATCCTTTCACTGCCCCTGTACCTCTGGCCTGTACCCCAGTCCTTGCAACTTTCTCAGTCCGCTCTGCCCTCTTTGTCTGCTGCTTGAGCACCGGCCATCTCTTAACATATATTATTTAATAAATGTTGAAAAATGTTGATAAGTTAGAAAAGAAGATGTCTTCAAATAAAACCAACACTTAGAAAAATGGAAAAGGGAAGGAACTTGGATAGATTGTTTGAAAAAATCATGCCATATCATTCAACCATTCATTTATTTCCATTCATATAGACAGAATTTACTGTGTCTCTACAATGTGTTAGAACTTATTCTAAGTACTGTATAACCTAGGATTGAAAATGGCAAATATTTTTGTTCTTATTGAGTTTGAACTGTAGTAGAAAAAACATATAAACTAGTTTACTAACTAAACAATTAAATGGAATGTTATGGGGACAGTAAATCAGGCGAGTGATTTAGAAGCTTGCAGAAATGACACAATAGTGATTAAAAAATGTTTCTGAGGGTCTTTCTGTTTATGCAAGTTATTAGGTCTCAGCACTGAAAAGACATTGCCAGCCACTGCATCATGAATTCACCTACATCCCACTTCTTATATGCATAAATAAATAAACACACATCTTAAAAAGAGAAAAAAAAAATCTGAGAACGGTGGACTGGTCATGAGGATGAACCAGTGGATATTGGTGAAGAGGACATCTAAAAAGAGGAAATAAGAGTTTCAAACCCTCAAATTCTGTGATTTTAAAAACAAACAAACAAACAAAAACAGAAAGACAAACAGTGGTATAAATGAGAAAATACAAGAAACTTATGTTCTTGGATAAAGACAGAATTCTCATTTTTCATGTTTTGTAAAATTTATATTAGAATATGGATTTTATTCTAAGTATATTTGTGGCCATCAAAAGTCATCTCATTGTAGATTTGATTTGCATTTCCACAATAAGTGATGATAATTTTTTTTTTCCATATGCTTATTAGCAATCAGTTTCTTGGAGAAAATTTTTCTGCCCCCCCTTTTTTTAATTATGTTATTTGTTTTGTTTTGTAAATTTGAGTGAGTTCCTCATAAATCTTTGATATCAGCTCCTTGTCAGATGTATGGTGTGCTGGTTTTCCCACTCACTATAGTGTCATTTTGTTTTAATAAGAGCTTATGTTGCTGTGCAGAGCTTTTAAGGTTGATGCATTTGTGGTTCTTTATGTTCTCTTGTTTTCCTTGATACTGGAGTTGAATCTATAGAGATGTCACAGTCATGAGTTGCTTTGTAAATGTTTACCTGTGTGTATTTGTATTGTATGAGTTTAGTTTTACACCCAAGTCTTTTATTCATGTTGAGTTCATTTTTGTGTATCATATGATAAAGTGGTACGATTTCACTCATCTGCATGTAGATGTCCACTTTTCCCAGCATCATTTATTAATGAGGCTGCTATTGTTCCAGTGTATGTTATTCACCCCTTTGTAATAGATTAACTATATATATATATATATATATATATATGTGTGTGGATTTATTTCTTATCTCTCAATTTATTTTCCAATAATCTCTGTGCCTTTTTGTTTCAACACCAGACTGTTTTAATTAGTATGACCTTATAATATAGCTTCATGTCTCAAAATATGATACCTCTATTTTCTTTATTTACTTGTTTATTTGATTCACAATTGTTTCAATTATTTGAAAAAAAGTCTTGAAATGTTTATTGTAATTGTGTTATATATTTCATTGGGTAGAATAGATATGTTGATAGTGTTGAGTCTTCAAAACTATGATCAGGGGATATTTTTCCATTTTTCCATTTCTTTGTGTCCTTGATCTTGATTTTTTTTCCCCAAAAATGGCTTATAGTTTATTTTTGTAGTATCTTTACTTCTTTTGTTAAGATTACTCCTAATCATTTATTTATTTATGTTTGTTTGTTACTTATTTACTTATTTGTTTGCTTGTTTAGGTGTGATTATAAATGTGTTAACTGTAAAATATCTCCTCTTCTAACTCATGGTTTCATATAGGGAAATAGCTGAATTTATGTGTGTTTATTTTATAGTATGCACTTTGCTAAAATAATTGTTTCAATTAGTTTTCCATGGACTATTGAAAATGTCCTTAATCTGCAAATTGTGAGCTTCACTTATTTCCAAGTATATATTTATTTATGTATTTATATTATTTTTTTTTTCTAGCTAGTATATCCAATTCTATGTTTAATAGTAATGGTGAGAGTGGACAAAGATTTCTTATGTTATATCTTAGTTGAAAAAAATCAGTTTTTCATTTTGACAAAAATATTAGAAGTGGACTTGTTATAAATGGCTTTTATTAAGTTATGTGTATTCCAGTTTCTTGAGGGTGTTCACCATAAATGGTGTTGGATCTTACCAAATATTTTCTTGGAATCTGTTGTTATCTTTATTTTTTTTAATATGATTAATTATTTTGATTGATTTTTAGAAGTTGAACCACTCTGGTGTCACCATTATAAATCCTGCCTGATTCCAATTTATGCTTCTTTTATTTAATTGCTGGATTTGGTTTGCAAAGATTTCATTAGGATGTCTTTTTTCAATACTAATGATAAGGAATCATAAAAAAAATGGCAACAACAAATAACAAATGTTGGTGAGTATGTGAAGACAAGGGAACATTCCTACTTTGTTTATGGGAATGCAAACTGGTTCAACCACTAAGGAGAGCTGTGGGGAGGTTCTTCAAATTGCTATAATTGGACTTCCCATTTGCTTTAGCAATTCCACTCCTGGGCATTTACCCAAAAGACACAAAAACATCAATTGAAAAGAGCACCTGCACTGCTATATTTATTGCAACACAATTTACAATAGATACATTATGGAAACAACCCAGTTGCCCAAAAATAGTTGAGTGGATCAGGAAGACATGATACATATACACTATGGACTATTACTTAGCAATCAAAAAAAGATTAACTCATGTCATTTGCAGCAACATAGATGGAATTGGGTGGGATAATGCTCATTGAAATAAGCCAGAAAGAAAAAGAAAATTACTGGATGTTCTTGCTTATAGGATTATAGGGGGCCTAAATAAGGGAGAGAGTATTTACAACAAAGTAAAAATCAAAATCAACAGGCAACTATAATACAAATATATTCTTTGGAGTTTGGGGAAGAAAATAGTTTAAAATGGGTAGGAAGAGGGCACTCCCTGTTGGCACAATGGTTAAGGAGGCAGCACTGAAGCTAGCAGCAGCAGCCTCAGTGCAAGTTTTAGCCCTGGTGGGGCAGTGACCCAAATGGTGCTGCAGACCTCTCCTGACCCTCCCACTGCTTCCCTCAGCAGTGTGCTTTGTTGATCTGCCTGTTCTTCTCCCTACTCTGTCTCTGGTGAAGCCTCTCACTGCCCCTGCAACTCTAGCCTGTAACCCAATTCTGTATGAATAAATAAATCTTAAAAAACAAAAACAAAACAAAACAAACAACAACAACAAAAAAGGTAGGAAGAGCATAAAAACTATGGTGATGGTGCATCGGTGAACTGGTTGGTGGGAATTCCTTGGAGACCAAACAAGAATAGATAAAACATACAATGTTTGAAAATGAAGAATGATGCAATCATACATAAAATAAGAAAATTAAAAAAGAGAAATTTTTGTGTTTGTCTATATTATAGACATTCATCTACTTTCCTTTTTTCTTTCTCTTTTTATTATCTTGGTTTTGCCATTAAACTAATGTTGACCACATAAAATATATTTGAAAATATTTCTTCTTTGTCAACTTTTGAGAGACTTTAAGCATTTTGCATATCAGCTCATCTTTGATAGTTTGTTAGAATTCACTTTGCAACCATTTGTGCCTGGGCTTTTTTTTTTTTTTTTCCCTGGAGGGGATGGAAGGAGTTTTGACTAATGTTCCATATATGTCCATGTTTGATATGTTCAGGATTTCTATTTTTTCCCTACACAATTTCAAATGATTGCATAATTCTAAGAATTTCTTCCACTTTATTATGCTATGTTCTTCAACATAGAGATGATCATATTATTCTCTTCTTACCCACCAAATCCTGAAGCATGGATTGTGACTTCTCTTTAATTTTAGATCCTATTTAATTCATATTTATTTCTCATTACTGAACAATCCTACAAGTTTGTTTTATTTTTTTTTCAAAGAACAAGTTTGTAATTTGTTATTGTTTAGAACTATCTAATTTCTGTTTGTTTCTTTGAATGTATGTTTTCTTTTCTTCAGTGCTTGGGGCCAGGATGATTTTATCTTTGCCTCTTAGTACTGATTTAATTAATTAATTAGCTAGTTAATTAATTAATTAGCTCATTTACTTCTTTTTATAATTTATTGAAGAGAACAACTCTTCAATAAATGTTGATAGGAAACTTGTGCAGCTGCATGCTAAAGAATCAAACTAGACCACAACCTGAGACACTACACCAAAGTTAACTCAGTATGGATCAGAATTATATGTAAAACCTGTAACCATAAGTATATGGAAGAAATCATAGATGAAACATTTCATGGTATAAACATTGTGAGACCTATAGGGATTCATACCTAACAGTAAGGAGAACGAACAGCTAGAACTAGATAAAATCATGTTTTAAATGATTCTCTCATTCTCTCTACTTGGCTTTTTTGCACATTTGCATCTTCAGGTACATACATTTTTTTTTTCCATTTGATCTATTCTAATTCCACATCATTCTCTGAATTTTTTTCTCCTATGTTTCTCTTTTTATGTTCTGAAACTCCATTTTTATCTTATTTTCTGCCTTCAGTTGATTGATTTTATTTCTAAGGATATTTTTGTGTTTTTCTGAGTTTCCTCCATTTTTTTGGATTCTTTGTTATTCTAAACTCTGTTCCTGATATGTAGAACATAGCCTCCATATATTTGAAGTTGAATTATGTTTTTTTTCTCCCTGTGTATTGAACCATTCTTTCAATAATTGTTCCTACCATTATTTGCCTTCTCCTCTCACCATTTCTGTGTTGGGGTATAGTCACTGTAATTGTAGCTTTCTCTGGATGTGTATCCTCCAACTTCATTGGTCAGGAGACTTGTCAGTCCCGGGGGTTGGCGGGGTGATTTGTAGGGTCTTGCCGCATGTTGCAAGGCTTGGGCTACTCTGAGAGCTCCCACAATATGAATCCTGAGTCTCAAATTCTTGGCAGGTATTTGGCAGGGAGTCCAGGGAAGTTGTGAGGCCTCTAGATGCTCTGGCACCTTCTACAGTATGGACCAAGTTAAGTAAAGTATACTGTTTTTTATTTAACTTTCTTAATTGCTCTCATGTGAACCCAATTGTCTTCACCAAGTCTCTCCACCTCTGACTCTGAGCACAATAAAACAAAAATTTTGCTCTCAGATTTGACAGCAAATTTATGGAACTGGTATGAACCACTGAGAAGGGCTACAAAACAAGATTCTGCTATTTAATGAGCCTTGGGAGTGCATTATTTAGGGCAAAGGAAGAGGAAATGCAATCATAAAAAAAATACTGCATATGGACATTTTGAGGAAATATTCAAATTAGAGTAGTGGAAATAAAGAGAAAAATATATATAAAATGATTATAATATTTAGCAGGGTCAAATATTGCAGAAAGAACAATTAGCATGAAACCTCTACAGAGACCAGTGCATTTTTGATCATAAGAAAGTCACTAAGAGCATTTAATCTTGCTTGTCACCACATAAATTAACTAATGGAGGCAAAGATGTCTAATGCCCCCAGTGTAACATAATATCAGCCCTACATGAATTACATTATCCACAGGGTAACAGTTAATGATGAATCATATTATGATTAAATGATTATAGAATATCAATAGGAAAGTTCATTGCAACCTTTTAAATACCAACAGCACCATAAATCCTTTAGAATAGACTCAAGAGCAAAGGACAGAGACTTGCCACTTATATAACCATCAAATTTTATGTGTTTTTTGGGGTTTATTGATGTGAAATGAAGCAAATTTACTCAAATAGAATTAATTCTGTTTCATAAGGAATTTTTTAATGCAGATTTATCATATGGGGAAAAATATGTTCAAATGTGTGTATGTTGCTGCTCTCTACAATTAATGAGGCTAATGCTTTTTTATAATTTGGAATATTTTTTAAAAGCACTGTAATGAAAGCTAACAGATGTCAACAGATCTGTATAAATGGTTACATTTTTCATCCCTTACTGTAGTAAATACTATTACAGATATTTTCTGTAGTAATTATAAATTCAGTTCAAACTTTAGTCTATAGTTCTCCCATCACCAAAGCACCCATAGTGCATCACCATATTTCCCTATGCTCTCATCAGCCACTCTCTTCTCTCTACAGAGATGCCTCATATTTATGGTCAGTTTGCAAGGTTTGCCTTTGACCCTCTGTTTAGTTTTGCTATATCTCACATATAAGTGAAACTTGATACATCTCTCTTTCAAAACTTGATACGGCTCTCTTTCATTCTGATTTACTTCACTTAGCATAACCCTTTCACCTCTGTTATGTGGTAGTGAGTTTATAACTTTTTTGATTTCTGAGTAGTAATCTATTGTGTGGATAGTCTACATTTTGATCAATATTAGGTCTGAGAGCATTTAGGTTTTTACATAATTTGGTTACTGTAATAGTGCTGAAACAAACATAGGAATGCAGGATGCCTTTTTAATTAGTGTTTTTGTGTGTTTGGGAAGATTCCTAGTAGGGAAACAGCTGGGGCATCTGGCAGACACATTTCTGTTGTTTTGAATAGAAACTACACACAGTTTTCCATAGCTATTGAATTAATTTTCATTCCCACTAGCAAGTAACTTAAATAACTTAAATGGTTCTGTTTATTCCACATCTTTTTCTGCCATATTGTTTCTGTGTATATATGTATATATATATATATATATATATATATATATATATATATATATTAATATGGGCTTTGAGTCCTCACTGTTGGCACAACTGGTTAAAGTGCAGCATTACAAAGCTAACTGCAGCTACTTCAGCACAAGTTTGATCCCCAGCCAGGGGAGTGACACACATGACACACATGACATGGCAGACTTTTCCTGTCTAGCCCACTGCTACCCTCAGTGGTGTATTTTGTCTATCTCCTTTTTCTGCACCACACTGTCTCTGGTGAATTCTCTCAATATCCCTGTACCTCTGACCTGTACCCCAGTTCTGTATCCATAAATAAATGCATCTTTAAATAAATAAATATAAGTTGTAAGTTGTTATCCAATTGTGGTTTTGATTTACAATTTCCTGATAGATGGTAAACTTTTTATTTCCATCTACCTATTGACAATTTACATTTCTTGTTTAAAAAACTATCTATTTAGTCCTTCGTCCCATTTGTTGATTGGGTTGTTTAATTTGTTTTTGTTGAATTGAGTTAACTGCAGACCTCCTTCTACATCACCCCTTGTCAGAAATATTCTGGGAATTTATTTTATTATTATTATTATTATCATTATTATTATTATTATTATTATTATTATTATTTGCTGTACAGCTTGTTCCTTTGATATAATACCAGATCTTATATCCCTCTGTCTTTGTTTGTTTTGCTTCTGGAAATAAGTTTTCCAATGTGTTTCTGAAGTTTTGTGTCATGGAAATGTTTTACCTATGTTTTATGGTTGAGTTGTTTTTTGTGTATTAGGTAAGATAGTAGTTTAATTGTATGCCTTTGCATGTAGCAGTCTAATTTTCCCACACCATTCTTCGAGAAAATGTCCTTATTCCAGGGTAAGTTTTTTGCTCCTTAGTGATAGATTAATTTACTATATATATTTTGTTCTATTTCTGGACTTTCAACATTGATCAGTGTCTGTTTATGGTATTGCAATAACATGTTGTTTTAATCATTATGGATTTGTAATATAGTTTGAAATCTGGAAGTGTAATATTACCTTCCTTCCCCTTTCTAGTAAGGATAACTCTGAACTCTAGGATATAGTGTGATTCATATGAATTTCAGTAATACTTGTTCCATTTCTTTGAAAAACACCATTGAGATTTTTATTGGAATTACATTGAATCTGTAAATGCTTTGGGTAGGATGACCATATTTCTTCCAACCTATAGGCAGGGGAAAAAAATTCCATATCTTTGTATTTTATCTTTCTCTTAACAATATTTTATCAATTTTCTTTGTATAGATCCTTCACCTTCTTTGTTATGTTTATTCAGAGGTATTTTATATTTTGTGCATCTGTAAATAGGATGTTTTTCTTACTTTTTCTGTCTTCTGGTTGATTATTTGCATATAGGAAGACTACTGATTTTTGTAGCCTGCTATTTTACTGAATAGGCTTTTTTTTTTTAATTGGCTTTTCCCTGAATTATGTTAGGGGGTTCCCTCTAAGTTTTTGCCCTCTTTTTCCCTGTGAGTCTAGCTAAGGAGCTTGTCTATTTTTTATTAAAACAAACAAACAAACAAACAAACAAACAAACAAAAACACATTTGTGTCATTGATCTTTTAGAATTTTCACTTTTTTTTTGCTTTAATTTTTATGATTTATTTCCTTCTAGTTGCTCTGGGTCTTTTTGTTTTTATTTTTTCTCTTTCCTTGAGATGTGAGATGAGGTATTTTCTTTGTGTTCTTACTTGTTACTTGATTTGGGCCTGCATTGCTATATACATCCTCTTACTAATATTTCATTGTGCCCCATGTGGTCAGGAAGGTGGCCTCCTCATTATCATTTGTCTCAAGATATTACATGTTTTGATTTTTTTGATTCACTCTTTATTCCCGTGGTCTTTGAGTAGAGTGTTATTCATCTCCATGTATTGAAGTATTTCCTTGTCTTCTTTATATAGTTGATTTCTAGTTTGATACCTGCTTGGTCAAAGAAGATACGTGGTAGGACTTCTGTCCTCATGTACTTGTTAATATTTGTTAATGAGTATGTGGTCAATCCTGTAGAATGATCCAAGAATAGGGGATCCCAGGTGTCCTAAGTGTTAAAATTTAGCACTATTACTGCTATAGTCTAAGTTGGATACCAAGCCAGAGAACTAATCTATATATGGCACTGCAGACTTCTTCTGTCTCACCCTCTAGGCCTCTTAGCAGAATTAGTTCAGTCAAATATACCTGCTCTGTTCCTCACTCTGTCTCTGGTGATTCCTCTCACTCCTCACCTCTGACCTACAGCCAAGTTTTTGTACACAAAAATAAATAAATAAAACTCTTTTAAAAAATGAACAATCCAAGAACATTTGCGAAGAATGTGCAGTTTGCTATGGCGGGGGTTGGGGGGTGCAGTGACCTAAAAAATATTTAAGGTTTATATAGTGTGCATGTTTGCTTATGGTAATAATGCTCTTTTTATTTTCCTTCTCATTGCTCTGTCCACTGGTCAGAATGGGATGATGAAGTTTTCTACCTCATATATATTTTTTTTTCTTTTTTATTTTTCAGATTAAGAAGTGATCTTATAATGTATTTTGGTGCTCCTTTGTTTGGCCATGTCCTTCTGATATATTGTCCCATTGATATGTTGTCTCTGTCTCTTACTACATTTTTAAAGCTGTAATTCTATTTTATGATAAATGTGTGGCTATCCCTGTTTCACCTTGCTTAATTTACTTGCAGAATTGTTTTGGAAACTTTTATTTTCAGAAATATTCTTTGGAAATTTGGTGAATTTCTTAGGGGAAACATTTTTTCCCCCTAATACAACCTAATAATCTTTGTGTTTTTTATTGGTGTGTTTATTCACTAATGTTTAAAATGATTGTTATGAAATGATAGTATTATAGTATACTACACTTTCCTTCATAATTTTTGTGGTTCTTTTCAATTTTTTGTTCAGTTCTTTGGGTACATCACTTCTTTTGATTGAATTCCTGAAGATTTTTTATATAGCTTTGGAGGGGGAATTTAGTGGTTGGACATTCCCAAAGATTTTGTCTTAGAAGGTCCTTATTTCTCTGTCATGAAAACAAAGAGCACTTTTCAGGATAAAGCCATCTTGGCTGGTATTTATTTGAATTATTTTGAAAATCTCACTCACTCCATTCCTTTTCTTGCCATAATTTTAAATTTTTCTTCATAGAGGGCCGACAATAATCAATTTGGTGTTCTTCTTCTTCTTCTTTTCCTTCTGCCTTGTCAGCTTCATTATTTTGTTAGTCTAGAATTGAGAGTGAGAATAGGGTATAGCTGCAAGTGGGTACAAGGGTACTTTTGCATTTATAGTAATCTAAACCTAAAACTGGATTGCAAAAGTGACTGCACAATATTTTATATTTACTAACATTCTTTGAAATGTGCATTTATAAATGATTTTTATAAATGTGTAATTCTAGTTCAACATGTCTTTTAAAATATATAACCATAAACTATTTATAAAGCATATACAAAAAAATAAACTTGCACAATAATGCAAGTTTCCTGCACACTGCCAACAACTTCATTGTTTGAATGCTTTTCTATATTACAAGTAAACATTGTAATGTGAACATTTTATCAGGTAATATATGTCCTTTTTGAGACAATAAATCTCAAAAAATCAAAAGATTCTGAGATATACTGAGATATTTCACCATCATGCTTCTATAAAAAAGTAATAAAAACACAATAGTATAAAAATAGTATAACAAGCTTATATTTGTTTAGAACATACAGACTTAAGTATAAAATATAATAGTTTCAGTAACTGTTCCTCATTATTTATGGGTAAATTTTAGCACACTGGGATGGTATGAATTTCAGCATACTGACATTCTAATGTAGGTTCAGAAAAGTGGGAAACTGGGTGACAATTAAAAGAAGCTCAAATAAATTTTAAACAAAATTATTAGGATAAATAAAGATGTGGCATCTGAATTTAAAGTATATCCTAAGATATATTATCAAAATGGTGTCCTGATAGATGAAAGTCAAAATATAGCTTTTAAATATACCCAACGATTGGGTTGTGTGATAAGAAGGATCATGCAATGGTCAGTACAAAAAATAGCACTCATATTTGTCTGTGACTGAAGTAGGGGAACAAAATAAAACAAACTAACACTCCCAAGAATTATCTGACTCCATGAGAACAGGCAACATTAGGATAATGGGTTTACTAGAAAAGGAAGGAAGAGAGAGTAGAGGCCATAAAATGTATTTAAACATGTGGATGAAGGAAATCTTGCCAATACATATACAAATCAAGGTAACTAAAAGAACACTGGGATAGCTAAAATCAAAATAAGAGTATACCAATGCATATATATGATAGCAAAACCTCGGAGTTCAAGACAAATAAAAAATGAAGCTTACAAAGATCAAGAAGCAGGTAACATATAAAGGTGTTCTTATCAGACTAAAATGACTTTGCAAAAGAAACACTATAGACAGAGTAATAATGGAATGATGTGTTCCTTAACTCAAAGATTAAAAACTGCCAGTTAGAAATATTTTTATCCTACAAGGTTTTACCTCAGATGTAGAGGAGAAATAGGATGTGAATGATATACAAAAGAAATCAGGACAGTCATACTTATATCAAACAAACTAAATTGCTGTAATAATTTAATTACTGAAGCCTAGAACAGTGGCAGGAGGTGCCCCTGAAACACCAGGGTTTTGCTGGTGAAGACAGATAGCATCAGAGAAAATGCTAAAGATTATCAAATTTTGAGAAGGGGGTTCCTTGGAGATTTTTATATATTCTTGATACATTTTCTCCTTAATCATTATATAGTGCCCCGCCTTCTCCCTTTTTATCGTTATTTTACTGGTAATGATACCAGGTGGCAGGAGATCCAAAACTGGCCAAGACCCTGCTTCCTAAGTGCTGTCTAGGTTCCTCACCTGCATGTACAATAACAAGACTGATTGGGCTTAAAGAATAACAACAAAGGGGATTATTTAATACAAAAGAAAGACAAGAGTTACTGAAGCCAATAATGACTGTTTACCCAAAGTTGTGTCCACTGTTGTCCTGAACAAAGACTGTTATGACTGTGTTTTTCCGCTACTGAGGATGTGCAGCTCCTCCCCCAACAAAATAGGCTATGTGTCTAAGAGGGTATCTTCCTGCCTCTACTGACTGGGACACAGCAGGCAGACTCCAGGCCAGGTTCCAACTAACAAAGACAACAGGAAATACTCCCAGAGCTGCAAGATGCTCCAGTTTAGCACCAGACTATTAATACTAAGGAGAGCAGCCATAGCAACAAATAACCAGAAAAAAAGCCCTCACTCATGCAGCTAAGCCAGGCTGTAACTGCAGCAAAATCAGGAACTGTTTCAGTTGCTCGGTTATTTGCAAAGACTTCATCTCCAAAATTTGCCACTGAGAAACTCCAGCTTCAAAATTATGCACTGGGCTCCTGAAAGATTAGTGTGCTATCAGGCTCTGACCAGACAGCTGACCCAGGTGGTACAGCAGACCTCACCTTTCTTACCCACTACACCACTCAGAATTATATTTCAGTCCATACATCTGTTCTGCTCCCCACTCTGTGGTGAATCTTGTCATGCCCCTACACATCTGACCTACATCCCAGTTCTTGTATGCCTAAATAAAACTAAATCTTTAAAGACATCATAAAAAAATAAATGTGGTGGGCTCTCCCTGGAGGTGCAATGGGTTAGGACACAGCACTGCAAGCTCACCACAGCCACTTCAGTGTCAGTTTGATCCCCATTCCTGGAGTTGACCCACATGGCATAGCAGACCTCTCCTGTCTCACCCGCTGCTCCTTTAAGCAGTTTTTCTTTTGTTGTTGTTGATCTGCCTGTTCTGCTCTCTACTCTATCTCCAGTGAATCCTCTCACCACCCCTGCACCTCTGGTATGTACCCCCAGTTCTATATACATAAATAAATGATTGAATCTTAACTAAAACAAACAAACCAAAAAAAAAAAAGTGGCTAATTGTACAGCTATTCTCTAAAAAAAAAAAAAAAAAAACTAAATAAATCAAAAATAGGCCCAGGATATAACCCGAAGTGTTGCTTCAATTGCCAGTTTTCCTTAATTTTCTTATTTCTTAATATTATTTTTCTTATCACCCTCCCTTTTACTCATTCAATAGCCTTTAGACCACTTTCTTCCTCACCTTCCCTTTTTTTTTAAAGAAGATTTATTTATTTATTCATACAGAACTGGAGTACAAGCCAGAGATGCAGAGGGTGAGAGGATTCACCAGAGACAGAGCAGGGAGCAGAAGAGGCAGATCGACGCAGCACACTGCTGAGGGGAGCAGCAGGTGGGTCAGGAGAGGTCTGCCATGATATGTGGATCTCCTCCGGGCAGGCAGGGAATGAACTCATGCAGAAGTGGCTTAAGCTTCTTAATGCAGTGCTTTAACCCGCTGTGCCACCCGAGAGAGCCCTCACCTTTCCTTTTAAGCTCAGAAGTTGTACATCAACTTCTATAGGGATTGTAATTCATCCAACTTTTAACTATATAAATGTCTAATATTTGTTTTTATCATTCTGACTCCAATTTCCTTTCATTTTACTGTAAATTGCTACATTTCATCTTTTCTTGGTGCTGAATAGTATCACACTATGTGGATAAAACATATCATTTCTGTAAGTACCTCCAGTATGGAAGGACTGAAATTTAAATTTGGAATGAGGCAAAGTATGTAAAGACAAAAATACCAATATACTTTTAGAGTATATTATCTGGGAAAGATAATTCCATAGTACCAGTGAGTATTCTACATTCAGTTCTGTGTATCTTATAGAACAAGTCTTGACTTTGAGTGTAAATTGATTAAATGTCAGCAAAAAGGTAATTTAAGAACAGATAATTAAGAACAGAAGTTTCACAATTAGAAGATTTGCCAACACAGTTAATTAAAAGTTAACATTGAGGCCATCCCTGGTGGTGCAGCAGGTTAAAGCACTGCACTAAGAAGCTTAAGCCGATTTCTAAATAATACGATCGAAGATAGCAGCAGAGTAAAGACGCCGAGATCACCGCGTCCAAGCCGGCATAGGAATTGAGGACCGAAAACGGACTATAGACTCACTTACTACAAGTTTTAACCCAAAC
>NW_004567145.1:3593533-3595222 GCF_000260355.1 Condylura cristata
AAAAAAAAAAAAAAGAAAGCTGAAATCCGAAGGGGGGGAAGATGGCGGCAGAGTAAAGACGCCAAGATCACTGCGTCCAAGCTTACACAGGAATTGAGGACTGAAAATGGACTATAGACTCACTTACTACAAGTTTTAACCCAAACGAAAACACCCTGGACTCACTAGAAGGTGTATAACTGAGAGGGAATAGGCGATTCTGGGAACTCCCGGGAAAACCCGGGCCTCTGGAAGTTCCGCTGGCTGCAGGAGCCGCTTTGCCCCAGGCTAAACCCGGGAGGTAAAGCTGGACAGCTCAGCTCAGTGAGTGGAGCCCAGGCTGCAGAAAGACTGCAAATCTGATCCTCAATACCTGGGTGAGAGAAAAAACGCTGAAACTTCAGACCCTATCCCGAGCACCTGGGCTCCCCGCAAAGCCGCTGATGAGCTCCACCAGCTCGGGAACCAGCAAGATAGTGGCATAATAAAGACACCGAGGGGAATTCATCCAAACTCGCACGGGATTATACAAAAACGGACTATAGACTTTCATGCTACGAGTTTCAACCCAAAGGAGAATGCCCTGGACACACTAGAAGGAAAATAACCGAGGGAGAACTGGTGATTGGGGAGTCCCCATAAGGGAAGCCTCACAGGCAGGAACTGATCTGGGAACACCAGCTGCTTCCAACTTGCTCGGCTCTTTTAAAAATCTAGGCAGTAGCTGCAAAAGGCAGGAAGCTAGCTGCAGAGGGAAAACAGCCTGAGGCAGCAGCTGCGGCTGCTCAGCAGCCTTTTGTCCCAGCCCTGCTACAACCCTGGAGATAAACTGAGACAATTCAGCTAGGGAGGGGAAACCAAATCCTGGGAAAAGGCTGCAGCTCAGAACCAGAGACCTGAGGATAGCCTCAGACCTGTTGCTGACCTTTGCCCCAGCAGCCCCAACAAAGCCCTGGATATAAACTGAGACAACACAGCTAGGTGAGTGGATCCCAAGCTGCTGCGGGGGGCGGGACCCAACCACAGGCCCAACCTAGGATAATGCAGCAATTTTAACAACCTTCCATAGGCACATTTAATATAAAGAGGTCCTAGGAAGTGCCTCAAACAGGGAGACTTGCTCAGGGGTCTACCTGCTTACCACATCTACCAAAAAAAACTGTAGTAAAACCCTGGAGTTAAAGAGATACAGCTGGGCTCTGTGAAAGGCCCTCAGGAGGGGAGAGGCACTGCTCTGGGTGGGATTATTTGGACTAAACAAACAAACAAAAAAAGCCCTGAAAGCTCAAAGGGAGGACTGGCAGCCTGCTCAGCCAGGAGGAATTCAGCTTTCTGGCACTAATCTGCACAACTGTGGGGAAGGGGAGATCCCACCCCCAAAACAGAGGCCCCCCACCCCCACAAGAGAGGCCCCAAGAAGACCTGGGAGCTCTCAGTACTTAGAGTGTAAACAAAGCCAGTCACCAACTCAACCAAAGGCCCAGCTCCAGGGAGAACTACAACACATATAATTCATCATAACCACCACGGGCACACCAATCATAGAGGGAACCTGGGACATCCGAAGGCTACAAAGATCAACAGACACCTTCCAGAAAAGACCTCAACGTGTTACTAGAAAAGGCTGAACAACACAAGTGTCCTTTGACTCTTACCAGCTGAGACAACAGACACAATTACACACAGTGGGGGCTGGGAAATACAACACAA
>NW_004567145.1:3595937-3622472 GCF_000260355.1 Condylura cristata
TGGCGAGGATGTGGAGAAAAAGGAACTCTCCTGCATTGCTGGTGGGAATGCAAACTAGTACAACCACTATGGAAAACTGTATGGAGATTCCTCAAACTGCTAAGCATGGAGCTTCCCTACAACCCAGCAATCCCACTTGTATTTATCTACCCAAAAGACTGATTCAAAAAGATATCTGTACCCCCATGTTTTTTGCTACTATTCATAATTGGAAAGACATGGAAACAGTCCAAATGCCCAAAATTGGATGACTGGATTTAAAAAAATGTGGTACATATATACAATGGAATATTACTCAACAACCAAAAAAAAAAAAAAGAAAGGAAGAAACACATGTCGTTTGCAGCAAGATGGATGGAGCTGGAAAAGATCATGCTTAGTGAAAGAAGCCTGAAAGAAAGGAAAAATACTGGATGGTTTCTCTCAGAGCAAGAATATAATGGAACAGGTGAGAAAATAATGATAATGATGAACAGGTATATACCAGAGACATTTTGTGAGGGTGGAGTGGGGAATGGGATCAAAAACAGTAGGGGGAGGGAAATGCACTGGACTATTGTGATGGCACATAGGTGATTTGATGATGGGACGCCCAAGGGGATTGCAACTGAGATAGAAAAATGCACAAAAATATGTAAAAATAAACTAATATAGTAAAAATAAGTCTTAAAATCTAAATGAAAGTACACTAATGAAATAAATAAGGTAACTTCTGAGTTTTACTTTCAAATAATTTATGATAAAATGTTTTAAGAGCTGGAGATAGATGGAACATACTTCAACAGAAAAAAAAAAGTACTCTTTGACAACTTTACATTCAACATCCTAATTAATTGTGAAAGACTGAATTTTTTTCTCTAATATCCATGTCCACTTCCACCACTATTATTCAACATACAATTAGAGGTTTTACCTGAATTAATTAGATAAAAGGAGGCTATAGAAAAAAACTCAAATGCCGCATGGCCGGCAGACCTCTCCAGTCTGGACCGCTGCTCCCCTCAGCAGTGTACTTTGTCTGCAGGCCTGCTCTGCTCCCCACTCTGTCTCTGGTGAAGCCGCTCACTGCCCCTGAGCCTCTGGCTTGTACTCCGGTTCTGATTCATAATTCATTAGAGACAGAGTAGGGAGCAGAACGGGTGATCGAAGAAGTCCACTGCTGAGGGAAGCATGGGGCGAGACAGGCCAGGTGGGCTGGGGATCAAATTCACACTGAAGTGGCTGCAGCTCCTTGCAGTGCTATACTTTAACCATAGTGCCACCAGGGTGAGCCAGCGAAGGCATTTTTAAGGTACCTCCAACCTGCTTTCCAGATGGACTGGACCAGTCTACAACACCAGCATTGTATGAGTATTTCATCTTTTACGGACCCTCACTAGCACTTGTTTCTAGTGTTTTGATATGGCCATTTCTCCTGGTTTCACCTAGTGTCTCATTGTGGTTTAAATGTGCATTTCTTTAATGAACATTTTTTTTTTCTTAATGGAAAAGTTGATATCCAGTTTAACCATAGTAAATTGGTTTGCTGGTACTTAAAACCAAATATAGTCTCCTCTTACTAATTATATCTCAGTGGTTTACAAAGCTAGGTAATCATATTAAAGAGAATATGAGGAAGGTGCAATTGAAGTTTTTGAACAGTGGAAAAAAATTCTGTCATTGTCAAGAGAATGCAGATAAATGGACAAGGGAATATATATTAATCTGTCATAAAGATCACATGAAAAGCCCTATAAATCTTTCTGATCCTGATGTTAGAGGAACTTGGCAAATATGACGTTTTTGTTCAAATCAAAACAGCTAATAGTAAACAATCAGTGAGAATACTGCACTAGGTTCTACCATGCAAACAAAATATTTTTATAAATTTATAATGTAAACATGACTCTTTCTTACACTGGCAATGTTTGGTCTCCAGTCACATTTCCAAATCATGCTATTATTATGTTCTAGGATCATTTCACTTATTATCTTTATCATAACTAATAAAGGAAAATGGCTGAAAAAGATAACAACATCCCTCAATTAAATGTGCAAATTTATGGAGTTTTAATAAGATATCCAGTAAAGACAGTGGCTTAATCTCTCCATATAGTTAGCAAAATGATTTACAGATCAAAACTTCTGGAGGACAACTGGAAGGGCATACATTTCACCAAAAAAAAAAAAAGATTGCGGAGGATAACAAAAATATCAATGTTGTTTTAGCTCAGATGTTCCTAAGCCTGCATGACTGAACAAAGGGAGGTACAACTACAATGAGAGCCTTAATTTTATTGGTGACTGATTTCACTTTCACATCGCAGACTTTAGAACTTGTGGACTAAACTGAAGAGGGGAAAAACAGAACCAAGTGTGAAAAACAGAAGTATCTACCTCCAAGATTGACAGGATTTGGGGATAGAGTGATCAGCAGCTGAACACTGGGGAAGGCCAATGTCATATTGTTACATAGCAATAAAAAAATCAGAGCCACAGGGTAAAATATCCCATATTCCCTGCCACTACAGAGGTGCTTGAAACCGTCAGAAAGACTCGTGACATTTGGCAGCAAAGTACTTATCTAAGGTGTGGGCAGTCAATTTTAGCCCATGATCCCTACATAGGCAGTTGGGAATCCACTCTGTGGACAACCTAGTTAGAGAAACTTGTGCATTAGAACAGGTCCACCTGTGAACCTTCACAGAATGTATCCCTCTGTACAACTGACTTCCTTTATGTGAAATACCTTCCCAAACCTTGTCATGGACCATCGACTCTCATTCACTTTTGCTGCTTGTTACCTCTAATCAGAAAAGCCTAAGCCCTGTAAGCAGAAGCTTACACCTCAGGGGATGGCACAATAATGAGACTTACTGAGATCAGACCAAGAGTGCTTTCCTCAATCTTCATTAGAAGACTGAAAGAGATTTGTAATTGAGGTAATCCCTGGGGAAATCCAGAGATTACAGGATGCAAAAACCAGAGCAGGGTCATGCTCAGAGTTCAGGTTAGCCTTAGACTATTGGGGAAGCTCTGACTAGATGACATAAGGGGCAATCTCAGTGGTTACAGACAGTCATCTCATCTTATACTAGGATAATACTTCAGAGGTTTGAATTCCTGATATTATAACAACAATCTCTGGGCTCCTAACTGTCTCATTGTCTCAGCTCTACTTTCTATAAGCACTAGACTGCAGACATCCAAGCAGTTAGAGCAACATTAGCGCAAATGCCCTAGGAATATATTCAGATAACCCGGAATCTCCCCACAGTTATTGTATTATTCTGATTTCTTTGTCATAAATTAGGTATCTGTATATATGTACATTTATTTCCGGACTTTTAATTTTATTCCAGTAACCTGCATACTTGTTTGTTTTCCAATACCATTTTGTTTTAAATTGGTTATTCTATGACATAATTTAAAATTTGGTAATAAGATAACACAATATTTTCTTAATATTGCTTTAGCTGTTTTGGATATGTTAGTATTCCATTTAATTTGTACACTGTTGGTTAGAAAGTATAAAGGTGCAGATATTTTGAAGAGTGATTTTTCCTCAAAAGAACTATCATTTGATTCAACATTCCGAATTCTGGACGTTTACTTGAAGGATATGAAATGATCAAATCAAAAAGTTAGATATACCACAATGTTTATTGCAGCATTACCTACCATAGTAAATTATGGACACAACCTAAGAGCCCACTGTTAAAAATATAGTATGAATTTCTTAGAAAAGTGCCCACTAAGAGAAAATGGATGAATTTTTTCTAGCATTATATATGCACAATGAAGTAATATTTATCAAGGAAGAAATAATAATTTCTGTTTTTTATGACAAAATGGAAGGAATCCATGGTCTGTACACTATATGCATAAGTGGTCTAAAGAAAAAAAAAAGTATATATTAAAAGACATTGAAACCCCCAAATAAGGTTACTGGAGTTGAAGAAGAAGAAGGATGAAGGGGGTAAAATGGACTGCAGCAGGTGTAAATTTTTATAGAAAAATAAAATTTGACCTTAAATTGTTATTATAAAATCATATTATCATAACAGTTATCAAACAAATCTTGACATCGAGCTTACTTAGAGGGTTAAATTGCAACACTAAGAAGCTAAAGCGACTTCAACATGAGTTTGATCCCTGTCCCAGAGATGATCCACATGATATGGCAGGCCTCTCCTGACCTGCCTGGTGCTCCCCTCAGCAGTGTACTTCGTCCATCTACCTATTCTGTTCCCCACTCTGTCTCTGGTGAATTCTCTCACTGCCCCTGCACCTCTGGCCTGTACCCCAGTTCTGTATGCATAAATACTTTAAAAAAAAAAAGGTATTGTTAAGAGAAATTTAAGCTAAGAATAACCTTAATTATATTGGATGTAAAAGTTTGACTTACAAAGAGGTCTAAGAGAAATTTGGTTTAGATTAGTACCATCATTTTATTAACTTTTTACAAACTATTGACATTGTTGCTGTCACAGAAGACTTGAGAAGAAATTGTCTCCATTGATGAGCTGCAAGGGTGTTACTAATTACTGAAGTAATAATAGCTATATTATTATTATATAAATGCATTTGCCTACTGGTGCATCATTTTTTGCTAATCCATTACCTTCACACTTATCTTTATTTTATCCTCTCCCTTGTCCTTGTTTATGTCCTCTCCTTGTAGTGAAATTCTGTCTTCAATCTGCATATGCAAATCTTAACTTCATGCTTCACATGAAACTTTCTTCATAGTGTCATTTTTAAGCATTTTTTCTCTATAATGAAGCAATTGCTGTTTACAACACTATGTTGGTTAAAAAAGGAGTCAGGCATAATGAGATGGATGAAAACTAGACTTTTGGTGGTTAACAGATATAGAAAGAAATGATTTATGAAGATGAAGGGCTTCATTTTTGGATGACTAAATTCTTCTATATCTTGTTTGTGCTGATGTATTTATGAATGGTATATCTTTGTACCATTTATTTATTATACAGAACTGGGGTACAGGCCAGAGATGCGGAGGGTGAGAGGATTCACCAGGAACAGAGCGGGGAGCAGAACAGGCAGATCCACGAAGTACACTGCTGAGGGGAGCAGCGGGCGGCTCAGGAGAGGTCTGCCTCGCCATGTGATCTCCTCTGGGGCAGACAGGGATCGAACTCATGTGGAAGTGGCTTAAGCTTCTCAGTGCAGTGCTTTAACCCGCTGTGCCACCAGGGAGGGCCTGAACGGTATATCTTTAATAATACTCAAAAGGTAACCTAAAATCTGTGAATTTTACCTTATGCAAATTTTATTCCAGTAAAATTGACTAAAAAAAATCTCTTGTTTGAAAGTCAAAAAGGGAGTCTTAATAATGAATTGAATAAATAACTAATATTGTAAAACTATTTATGATTGCACAGTAAAGTAATCCATATCACAACTTGTGGGATGACTCTAAAGTAGTAATTATCAGTAATTTTCTCATAACACATAATATTGAAAGAATTATGAGAAGTTGTGAAATTAAGGTTAGATATTTTGTTGGCTATAAAGTTGCTCTCCGAAGAAGAACTCATATTCCAGCAATAACTAATGTGAAGAAGAAATATAATCAAGGAAAAAGAATAGCGAATATGAATAAACACTAAATAATATAGTGGATTTTTTAAAAAAATCATTGAGACTAATGTGCTGAACATTGGGACAGCATAAATAAAACACTAAGGAGTCCAGAAATAGCCACACCTAAAAGACTCTTGGTATATGAATGAGATGGATCACAAATCAGTAGGCATTCAAAAATTAATTAGTGATATTATCAATTTTAAATATGATCTCCCCAAATAAAATTGTCCTATAAAATTACTTTGTATACAATTTAGATTAATTATAAATTTAAAAATGGAAACCAAAATAATAGCAGTCTTATATAATTATAAATAAAATTGTATAGTGACTACATAAAGTATAAAACATTACATGAAAAATAAATACAAATTAATTTCATATCAAGGGCACAGCCTGTAAGAAGATATTTCATTATATATGCATCAAAGACTTAAAACAGATGACAAAGTGTGAACATCAAGCTTAGATTTAGGCAAAATCATAAACCTCCTATGTGGCTAGGTAGGAGAAAAAGAAATCCATGGAAGAGGAAATTCAAATCTCAGTATATGACAATGTGACAGTCATAGTAATAATCACACAAATGAAAATACACTATGCACATTGGTTGGTGAATATATCAAACATCTAACATATGTTGTTAGACACATGACACATGTAATACTAACATATGTTGTTAGTCTATCAGAAGAAAGTGAATACTCAGAGTGATGCAGGTAATTTATTCATTTTCTTCCAACAGAAGGTGTCAGAGAACACCTCGTCCTGGTGAACAGTGCTGGATGACACTATTGATTAGTGACCAGCACTCTTTTTGACCACTTTTTCAATTTTCCACTCTATCTGGCTCTCCAGTACCACCTCCCAATGCTGTTGAGTATGTTGCCATCTAGTTTGGCATCCAGTGCTGCCTAGCCCAGTATTCAGACTGTGGCTATGGGCTGCTGTGGTATCACCCCATGGGACCACCTGTGAGTACTCCAGCTGCCACATAGAGATAGATTCTAGAACACTTCTGACCAGTGTGCCAACAGATCCAGGCCTGCATTGATGGGATCACACCCTCTGGCACTTGTTTGGAACTACTGGACCAGGCAGAGACTACCTATGATAAGACAGCCAGCCACTTGTGGCCATAGAAACTTTCCATTCTCCAATCTTCTGCTATTGTTGGAACCTGAAACTCAATGGTGTTGAATGGAGTATACAGGTGAGAATCCGTGAACACATTGGCACTCTTCTTTGACATTGTTTTAGTTCTGCATTCTTCTGATTCATGCAGAAACTACAAACATGATACATTAGGTTTAGGATGCTAGACATTATTGTATATCAAATATCTTTTTTTTTTTTTAAAGATTTATTTATTTGTGCATACAGAACTGGGGTACAGGCCAGAGGCTCAGGGGCGGTGAGAGGCTTCACCAGAGACAGAGTGGGGAACAGAACAGGCAGATCAACGAAGTACATTGCTGAGGGGAGCAGCGGGCGGGTCAGGAGAGGTCTGCCACGCCATGTGGTCTCCTCCGGGGCAGGCGGGAATCGAACTCATGCGGAAGCGGCTTTAGATTCTCAGTGCTGTGCTTTAACCCGCTGCGCCACCAGGGAGGGCCTCAAATATCTTTTAAAGAAAATATTTTGTGTATAATTTACTATTATGAAATAGTATAATATATATTAACTGTGACTAAAGGAAAATCCTATTGCACAGTCTAAACAGCAAAATTATATTTTTAAAACAGTAAACATTAGATGCTAGATATTTAAAACATTATTTTCCTCATAATTTCTCTAAACTTTATATAGTAAATTAGCTATTTTTATAGACAAAGAAAATTTGCAATACTTGATAACATTTGAAAGACTTAGCATGTTTTATATTTAAGGAATTCATATGACTGAATTATCATCCAAATATTTGAGAAATACTTAGAAAATTCAATATATATATATATATGTGTATATATATATATATATATATAAAGTTTGTGTTTATTTATTTATGCATACAGAACTGGGTTACAGGCTAGAGGTGCAGGGGTGGTGAGAGGATTCACCAAAGACAGAGTGGGGAGCAGAACAGGAAAACTGACAAGGGGAGCAGTAGGTGAGGCAAAAGTGATCTGCTTTGCCATGTGGGTAACCTCCCTGGATAGTGGCAATTGGCTTCGTAATGATGTGCTTTAACGCGCTGTGCCACTAGAGAAGACCCATTTTGATAAATTTTAAAGCAAAAAGTGAACATACTCTAAAAGCTGACAGCCAAATGTAAGGACAAGCCTAAACCCTCCCTCTATAAACAATCTTAGCGCACAACTCATGTTTTATTTGTTCTCACTCATATATGCATCATACCTGTGGTAAAAGTAAATTGCTATTACCAAGTATACACAGATTTATCTGTGGCAAAACTGATACATGTCAACAGCTACAAAACTGAGTTTGCAAACTAAAGGGATTTAAAAAAAAAATATTAAAGCCCACCCTGGCAACACAAGTGGGATAAAGCACACTCCTAAAAAGCGAACACAACTTCAGCATGAGTTTGATCCCTGCCCCTGATGTGAGCCATATGGTGTGAACTCTCCTGACCCACCCACTGCTCTCCTCAGCAGTGTACTTCATCGATCTGCCTGTTCTGCTCCCCACTCTGTCTCTGGTGAATACTCTCACCGCCCTGCTATGGTCTGTACCCCAGCCCTGTATGCATAAATAAATAAATCTTTAACAAATTACTTATTCATACAATAGTTGTGATGTAGTTAAGAGGTGTGGAAAGGTGTGTGTGAGAGAGAGAGAGATTATTCACCAAGACAGAATGGGGGACAGAACAGGCGGGTTGACTGAAATATACTGCAGAGGGATCAGCGGTGAGAAAGGAGAGTTCTGCTATACCATGTGAGCTAGCTACCAGGCCTGGGATCAATCTCATGCTGCATTGGCTGCTGATAGTATCATAGTGCTGAGATTTAACTTGTTAGCCACCAGGGATACCCAATAAAGATATTTTTTTTTTTTTGTCGTATAAGAATTGGGGTGTAGGCCAGAGGTACAGGGGTCTAGTGAGAGGATTCACTAGCCACAAATGTGATGCAAAACAGACAGAGGTACTGAAATACATCACAAAGGGAAGCAGCAGGTGAAACAGGAGAGTTCTGCTGTGCCTTGTGAGTTATCTCCCTGGTTGGGGTTCTAAAGAAGGCCTTCATCATGGGCCTTCAGGCTGGTACTACTGAGAATTTTGCCAACACAGAAGACCAATTTTTTTTCTTCCCCTGTTTAATTAGCATTTAAAAAGAAACCTTCTCTCTTTTTTTTTTTTTTCTGCCTGTAGGGCTCTCTGTGAAGATTCTTATTTAGAAAATAAACATATTACTCCTTTCAACCTGAATTCTATTTTGTTTTGTTTTTTTTTTATATAATATCTGATATAATATTGCAATGCATCATTATTTCTTAATTATTTTATGAGATTACTCAAATAATATAATATGTTGAATAATAAGCTTCTTAGATTTCTATATTCTAATCCCAGAGACATTTTAAAAAGCTAATGCCAGTTTATATAGTAACAGAAGATTTGCAAATATGATTGAGTTAAATAATTTGAGATGCAAAATTATCCCAAAATTTCTAGTTAAACTTGAAGTTGGAGAAAAGTGCCACAGTTCAAGAATTTCAAGTGACTCCTGTAATCTTGATAAGTTAAGGAGACAAATAATTCAATATAACTTAAAGGAGAAACACAATCTTTCAGAACCATTTTAAATTTTATGACTTAAATAAATGTAAGTAATACATGTAACATTTTATTCTAAGTTCATTATATTTGCTTCAGCAGCATAGGAAATAATACAAATAATACAACTATCCTTTCCAGTAGTCTCCACAAATTTTGTGATTCAAATTACTTCTGGCATACTGAAGGCATGTTGTTAATGAATTATGTCAGACACGTTTTATATCTGAAAATGTCTCTCTGTCACCTTCCCTTTTAAAGATATAATTGGGTGTGGAATATAAGATCACATTTTAGTTATTTTCATCTCAATAGCTTAATGATATTACTCTACTGTCTTCTCATATAATTTGTAATGAAAAAGGTTCCATTTCTCATGTAATTTGTAATGGATGATATTTTTAATATCTTATCATTATAACTATTTTCAAGCTACTTTAATATGATGTATTTCATGTAAATTTCATTTTTCCATAGCTAGCATGCATTGAGCATCTTGTATCTGTGGCTTATAGTTTTGATAATATTGGAAATTTTTAGACTACTATCTTTTCAAATACTTTTCTATTTCCTTTCTTCAGAGACTATAGTCATATAGTATTAGGATAACTGAAGGTTTTCACAGCTCACTGATAGACGGTTAAAGTTTTTCTTCTTTCTGATTTCATTTCTAGTTACTATTTCCATAAATTTGAGTTTTTCAATCTTTTTGCTTTGATGTCTAATCAGCCTTTAGTCCATCTAGTGCATTTCTCATTTCAGACATCACAATTTTCAACTCTAGAAGTTCAAATCAGATCTTTATTCCACATATCCCATGTCTCTACTTAAAATTTTTAGCAAAAATGCACTGCAATATTTTTAAATCCTGTTCTCTACTTCTATCATCAGTGTCAGTTTGGATTAATTTTGATTGATCTTATTCAACTTGATTTAATCCTCTTGTTATGCAAATTTTTTGTTGTTTGTTTGTTTGTTTGTTTTGTTCATTTATGTGTAGAAGAAATAGTATGTAGGCCAGAGTTAAAGGGGGTGGAGGATTCACAAGAAACAGAGTGGGATGCAGAACAGCCAGATATACTGAAATACACTGCTGAGAAGACCAGCAGATAAGACAGGAGATGTCTGTGCAAATTTTGGTTCAGCTCCCTGGCCAACGATTGAGCTCAGGAGTTGGTGGTGATAGTGCTGGGACTAAACTTAGGCCATTAGGGAGGCCTTGCTATGTGAGTATTTATCATTCTCTGCCTGTCTGCTAATAATGAATTATGAATCTAGTCAATTAGTTTGACAGAATCTAAAAATATATTGAGCCCTGATACTATTCCAATAATCTGTTTCTGGTCTTAGTTTGTTGGTATGCATATGCTACTGCTGATTCACTTAGAATAGTTATTGGATACTCTACAGATGACAATAGCATCCATAAACTTTCACTATCATCTTGGAGTTAATATTTCACCAATTTATGTGGAAACCAACTTCCCCACTTGAAACTGTACTTACATTTATTTATTTTGCATTTTTTTCAATTGGCTTGGTTTTTCTAGCACTTTCTAAATGTTATTTGGTTATCTTCTGTTCTCTGCCTTATTATGATATACTATCAATATAATTTATTGATACATTTTATTATTTATTTTTATTTATGCAACAAGTCCTTGGATACAGGCCAGAGGTATGGGGGGGTGGTGGTGAAAGGATTCTCCAGAGAAAGAGTGGGGAGCAAAACAGGCAGATTGAGTGAAATACACTTGCCAGAGATAGAACCCATGCTTCAGTGGCTGAGGATAATTTCATAGTGTTGCACTTTAACCTGTTGTGTTACAGGTAGGGCCCTGGTCCTTTACAATTTAATATGGGCTAACAGTGTTGCCATGATGCATATAGGTGGGGTTTTCTTTTCAACTATCACATTTGGGCATTGTTGAGTTTTTTTCTACTTGCAATTTGAGATTTTTAAGCATAATCTTGAATTTTTCATCAATTACTTTTTGTGTGTGTGATTAATATTGTATCTCTTTTCCTAATGAGATTTTATTATTACAAACAATTTTAGACCATCGACCATGTGACATACTTATAAAACCCACTATTTCAGTTGTATTCTTTATTCTGACTTTCAAATTGATATATATTCTTGTTCCACCCATAATATGATAGCTAAGAATTTCATCGCTCCAGTGATTTACATTTAAACCCTAATTTTCCTTTGCTTGTTTTGTAATATTTGTATTCATTCACTGATTTTCCTATGAATTAATTTTTCAGAGAATATGTTAAAAATTTCAAGATTGCTTTTAATGATTTTTTTAATTGAGATAGTATTGGTAATGCTAACCATGAAGCTTCCCTATGACCCAGCAATCCCACTCCTAGGTATCTACCCAAAAGACACAAAAACACTGATTGAAAAAGATACCTGCATCCCCATGTTTATTGCTGCTTTATTTACAATTGGAAAAACATGGAAGCAGCCCAAATGCCCAAAAGTAGATGACTAGATAAAAAAGATATGGTACATATATACAATGGAATATTACTCAGCAACCAAAAGAGAGAAACACATGTCTTTTGCAGCAACTTGGATAGAGCTGGAAAAGATCATGCTTAGTGAGATAAGCCAGAAAGAGAAAGAAAAATACCGGATGGTTTCACTCATAGCAGGAATATAATGGACCAGGGGAGAAAATAACAAAAATAATGAACAACCATATACCAGAGTCATTTTGTGGTGATGGAGTGGGGAATGGGATCAAAAATGGGGTGGGGGAGAGGGAAATGCACGGGATTATAGTGATGGCACACGGGTGACTTGGTGATGGGAAACCCGCGGGGATTACAATCGAGATGGAAAAAAAATGTACAAAATGATGTAAAAATAAACTTTTATAATAAAAAAATAGTGCTCTTTTTTAAAGATTTATTTATTTATGCATACAGAACTAGGGTACAGACCAGAGGTGCAGGGGCAGTGAAAGGATTCACCAAAGACAGTCGGGAGCAGAACTGGCAGATCTATGAAGTACACTGCTGAGGGGAATAGCAGACGGGTCAGGAGAGTTCTGCCACCATGTGTGTTACTTCAGGGGCCAGGACGGAACTCATGGTGAAGTGGCTTTAGCTTCTTAGTGCTGTTCTTTAAACTGCTGCACCACCAGGGAGGGGCTACTTTTTTTTTTTTTTTTAGATTTTTTTTATGTATGTATACATAACTGGAGTTGAGGCCAGAGGTGCAGTGGCAGTGACAGTGAGTAGCAGAACAGTCAGACTGACAAAGTTCATTGAGCGAGACAGGAGATTTCTGCTGCACCATGTGGGTCACCTTGCTGCCTGGGGATCCAACTGGTGCTGAAGTAATGTGCTTAACTTCCTCACCCTACACTTGAACACTTTGCATCATCAGGGAGGACCCGAAAAGTATTGGTTTTTATTCTAGTTTGAAGATAACTTTTTTCAATTGTAAATCTAAACACTGTCTCTACTGTGTGAAACAGAAGTAAAATCATTTCAGCATTTCATTCTGCTTTTGACATTATTTCATATCTTAGAGGTCAAGGGCTTAGAGTTTGTCTAAATACTTGGGTGAGGTTTCATTGCATATTTTGGGTTTTGCCTGGTGATAAAATAATTTCTGGAATCTCAAGTCAATATGACTGAGATTTTTATGGAACTTCCAGTCCAACTTGGAGAATTAAGAGGCACTGTCTGGTGAAAATCATATGAAAACAATCATCAGTGTTACATTTGAACACTACTTTAAGTTTTTACTCCCTCATACTTTCTCCACATGTTGTAATTTTCACAATTTATTACACATAGTTACAAATTTTCAAGGATGTTCCACTGTTATCTATTAGAGTATGTTAATGAAACATAACCTCTATTGTTATTAACAAAAGCAGAACATTATTTTGTAAAATTTATAAATCCAGTTTCAAATTTCAGCAAGTCTGATCTGTATTCATTTTTCTTATCCTTCTTTATATAAATCATTTATTTAGATAAAGTGCAAGTAGCATTTATGGGTGTTGTAAGAATCACATTTAGATCAATATCTTATATTTTTCTTCTAAATATTACTATTACTCAATCTACGATGTTACATGATAATACATATTCCATGAGATACAATTTACTAAAAATAGAATGAATATTGACCATCATTAGCTGTAATATCCTAACAAAATGCACCATTTCTTTGATGTCTAATCAGCCACACATATACAGAGAGTAATATCATTTGGGGACATATATATGTTTTCAATTTAATACTGGGGATTTAATAGCTACCACTCCAGAGTATATGAAATAAAGTATTCAAGGAGTGATGCATTCAAAACTATTTCTGGGTCCTCCCTGGTAGCACAATGGATTAAAGCATAGTGATAGGAAACTGACATTGATCACCTGCTAGGAAGGTGACCCACATGGCAAGGCAGACCTCTCCTGGTCTGTCCGCTGCTCCCCTTAGCAGTGTACTTCATCAATTTGCCTGTTCTGTTCCCCACTGTCTGGTGACTCCTCTCAGTGACTTTGACCCTCTGGCCTGTACTCCGGTTCTGTATGCATAAATAAATAAAATCTCAACAAAAAATGAAACTATTCTGTAGTTGCATGACCCTTTCTAATACACACAAAGGTTTAAAACCTAGTAGTGCAGAAGCTGTTAAAGAGTTCCTATCAAGATTATTAGCATCTGGAAAGTAGCTCAACAGAGTGGTTCTCTTTTCTCTAGGGTAGACTCAGCTATCACACAAAATATTCCATGTGCTCTATAGTTTCTGTTTTGTGAAAGGTTGAACTAGTTGAGCATGAAAATTATATTGAAAACTTTGTCATTAACATAAGCAACGTCCAATTTCAGGGAGGGTGTGTACTTCATATTCTGTTTATATAAGCCACTATCAAAGTCACCTAAACTGGCTTAACTTGTCTATAGTTTATACTATGTCTAAGGTAGAGTCCCTCCTTCAGTAAAAAAAAAAAATTATCAGATCGTGAACACTTGTAAAACAGATATTCATTTATGTTTATAAATTTTATATAAGCCTTTATGAGAATGGCTAATCTGCCAGTTTATGAATTGAGGCTTAGAGCATTTAACTCACCCAAAACCTGAGAATGGATTTTCACTTCTTACTATACAGAGAAATATAAGAAACACTTGGTTATTTTTAATGGCCTTATTTTCTTCAGTTTTGCATTTCCAATGCACTTGGTGATTGTTTTTATTCTGAGGAAAACAGTTAATAGTATGCAGAAACAGTAGGAAACAAGAATTAGTCAGGCAAACCTATTTTGTTCAGGAGGCTCTTAAAGGAATCAATTTTCAAGTATCTTGCTGGATATCACAAAGGTCAAAATTTTATCTTGTGTCAACTCTTCTGCTATTATTTTCTTGCAAAAGTGTTTTTGTTAAATTTCCATCCAGTTTTAACATAATGCACTATTAAATGTGCCTTATTGTTTTTATATTTTATCCAATACTATGTTTCAAATGCAGATAAAAACACTGCTTTAATATTTAAATGTAGACTTAGTGAAAGACACTGATATCATATACACTAATATAATTATTTCAGAGGATAATTCTAAGTTCCTGTTTATAAGGAAAGTTATTTTTTGCCTTGGTTAATTGTAACTTTACTACTTTAAACAAATAAACAATACATATTATTATCCATTCTGACTTTGCTATATTTTATGGACACATAATGAGACATATCTCTATATTAGTCTTAATATTGATGCCTGTGTAGCATTTGATCATTCATTACCCTCTATTTTTCGTTGAATTATCAATTGAGGACATTTTTTTTAAGATTTATTTATTTATTCATACAGAACTGGAGTACAGGCCAGAGATGTGGAGGGTGAGAGAATTCACCAGAGACAGAGTGGGGGTACAGAACAGGCAGATCGACGAAGTACACTGCTGAGGGGAGCAGCGAGCAGGTCAGGAGAGGTCTGCCGCGCCATGTGGATCTCCTCCGGGGCAGGCAGGAATCGAACTCATGCGGAAGTGGCTTTAGCTTCTCAGTGCAGTGCTTTAACCCGCTGCACCACCAGGGAGGGCCCTCAATTGAGGACATTTTAAAATCAATATCTACTTTATGATTTAGTCATGACTTGCTCTTTCCCTTTTTCATTTCTGTCTATCCTTTCTCCATGCTACAGATTCTATTTTCTTTCAGAAGAAACATCAATTTAAAAGTAGAAACAAAACAAACAGCATCATCCAGCATCAAAATATTGAAATATTCTCCTTTCATAGTTCGATAATGCACTCATATATAAAATAATCATATATTGTGTGTGGATATGTGCATGTTTGTGTCTCTGTGTCTATGTATAGATCTGTTTTATGAATTGTGAACATGTATAAATAGTAAGGCATACTTTGAATTACTGTCTTGTAAACTGACAAAAATAATTGGAGATTAAATTGTGAGTTTCATTATCTGTTGCTATTCTTTTAGATGCTCTCTAGAAGTTGTGTTCAAACTGTGAAATGCACTGCATGTTTACATATTACTGAAGAAAAGTGATGGATACTCAACATCATTATGTGGTTAATTAAGTCCAAGGCATCATTTTGTCAATCATCTTCCTCCTATGTTTACAAAAGAATTGTAACTGTTCTTCATATTTAAGCTGTCAGCTATCAATTATTGAAAGTAATGATTGATGATAAACCAGTGTAATTTTGACACAACTCAGAAGAAATCTGAAGAACTGAATGAGCAAAATTTCTCACTTGTTCCTTTATTGATTTGTGTTAAAAGTCTCTATATTGACACAAGCTATGCAACGTCTGTCTGTTGACTGACAAATTCCCTCTACCTGGCTAAGGCAAAGTACAAGCCATGCCAGGGCAGGAAATTCCTTTGTTCAGGGACAAAAGGCAAGCTCCTAGAGAGATAAGACCCCCAGAGCATCAAGACTCTTGGGAAGCTTCCTTGGTCTTTTGAAACAAAAAGCAAATCTCAGATAAAAGTCCAGGGCAGAAGGACCCATGGACAATTTCCTAACATTATTGATCCGCTTAATGCATAATTATGTGACTTCTTAATTTACCCTTTTCTTAAACAACCTCTAACTACTCTCTGCTAGTCTTAATTAAACTTTTCCTAAAGCAAACACTATCTACTCTCTGCTAGCCTTAAGTTAGCCATTAGCATTTCTTTAGACTATCACTGGTGACTCTGCTAATACAATTTATTCCTTCCCTAAGATTCTTAAATCCTTTGCTAACAGCTCACCCTTTCCCAGACCCCTTATCCTTTGAAGTCATAGTTAAACATCCATATACATGAAAGTTATCACAAATATGTACAGTCTAGTATGCATTAAGTGTCAGGAAGAGGATGCATTGTTCCCCTCTTCCTTCAGAACTTTTATGCTGATTTCTTATTAACTTACCTGCAGCATTATTGTAACTAACTCCTTCTAGACAGTATAAATAAAGACCTGCTAAAAAGATGAGCAGGAAGACTCCGGTGTCTTCCTCATGCCCACTGCCCTTCCCCTTTTCTAGGAATCTCTGCTCACCAACACTGCTCCCACCTAAAGGCCCTGCCCTCTGACAGTCCATGATTGGGGCTGGCCCTTGACACTATATCTTGAAAAGTAGTGCTAAACAACACATTCAATCATCAAATAGTGGTCACTAAAAAGTACAATATATAATAAACAATGGTGCTGTTCAGTTAGATATGCATGTTAAGTTAAATTTAAATTTTTATGTTTAATAATTAATAAAATTTGGGGTACTCCCTGGTGGTGCAGTGGGTTTGAGCACAGTACTATGCAGCTACTTGTGGTCACTGCAACAGCAGCATGAATTCTATACCTACCTGTGGAGAGGACCCATATGGAGTGGCAGACCTCTCCTTCCTTGCCCACTGCTCCCCTCAGCATTGCATTTCATTACATCTACCTGTTCTGTTCACTACTCTGTCTCTGGTGAATCCTCTCACCCCCTACCCCACTGATATGTACCCCACTGATATGTTCATAAGTAAATAAATCTTTAAGAATTGATGACATGTTTAATAAATGTTTATAGTAGGTTAACTGTTAATACTAGTTATTGTGATAAAGCAAACCAGATTTGGAAACATGCAATGGTAGAGAATTTAACATATCACTTTTAATTTATAATTATGATATAGAGACATGATGGAGTGATTAATAAAATAATTCAAACATTGAGCTATTAATAGAATAATTCAAGCATAAAATATATGCAATTAGGGTAGAAGTTCATGGAAGAAACTGACTGTACTCTTATTGAAAGAGAAAAGTGCAACATAAAACTTCTGACTTAAAAAAAAAATTGCTTGTTGGGCCCTCCCTGGTGATGCAAGGGGATAATGCACAATGTTATGAAGTTTGACACAGCCACTTCAGCACTATCCCTGCCATGGAAGTGACCTACATGGCACAGCAGATCTCTCCGATCCCACCCACTGCTCCTCTCAGTGGTGTAATTATCAATTGCCTGTTTTGCTCTCCACATTTTGTTGTGAAACTTCTCACCACCACTGCAATTCTGGCCTGTACCCGAGTTATTTAGGCATAAATAAATAAATCTTTTTTAAAAGGTAATACATACACAGTAAAAAGGATAAAATATTACTACATCATTTTGATTATCTTGGAAAGATTTCGAAGAGAAATGCAATATATTTAAGTGTTTATTTATCATGTTGAAACTTTGTCATGCAACCATAAACTTTTGATGAAATATTATTTCTCAATTAAGAAAATCAACTATAACAAATAGATTTTAAAGTTATTTTAATTATGGGCCCTCCCTGTTGGTGCAGTGGATTAGAGCACAGCGCTAAAGAAACTAAGGCCACTTTAGCATGAGTTCCATCCCTGCCCTGGAGGTAATCCACATGACACAGACCTCTCCTGACTCACCAGCTACTCCACTCAGCAGTGTACTTGTTGTTGATCTGTCAGTTCTGCTCCTCATTCTGTTTCTGGTGAATCCATTCACCCTTTGCACATTTGGCCTATATCCCAGTTCTCTACGCATAAATAAATGAATCTTTTAAAATTTTATTTTAATTATATAAAACTTACAGAAAACAATTCTATATTACTCTTATTTAATTTTTTGATATATTCTAACAGGTGCCCAGTTATTTTTAACAGTTCATTATCTTTCTGGTCTTAAGAAAATTGTTCTCTAGAATATTTCAATTTCCCATATAGTTGGATTCTTAATAAGGTCAACAGTTTTTTTTTTTTAATATAATATAATTGTTTAGACATCATTTTGTACATTTTTCCATATCAGTTGTAGTCCCCGTGGGACCATCACCAAATCACCTGTGCACCATCACCATTATAAAATTAAAAAAAAAAGTAATACAAAAGACACCATGAAATGGAAAGACATCCCCTGCTCATGGATCAAGACAATTAACACCATCAAAACTGCAATCCTACCAAAAGTGATGTACAGATTTAATGCCATCCCAATAAAAGTCTCAATAATGTCCGTGGAAAAAAATAGAAAAAAATATTAATGAGGTTCATATGGAACCACAAAACACCTCAAATAATCAAAACTCTCATGATTAAGTAGAAAGAGAACGGAGGCATTACAAACCCAATTTTCAAGTTATACTACAAAGTCATAACAGTCAAAACTGCATTGTACTGGAACAAGAACAGACAAACAGACAAGTGGATTCAAATAGAAAACCCAAATATCAACCCACAGGTTTATACACAGCTTATTTTTGTCAAAGGAGCAAAGCAAATGCAATGGAACAAAGGAAGTTTTTTCAACAAATGGTGCTGGGAAAATTGGGAAGCTACGTGCAGATAAATGAAACTAGATCACTACCTCAACCCATAAACAAAAATCAACTCAAAGTGGATTAAAGATCTAGGCATAAGGACAGAAACCATAAAATACCTGGAAGCAAAGATGGGCCAAACACTACATGACATATACGTCAGTGACATCTTTGAATATACAGCAACAAATGCTACAATGGGAAGGCAAGGATAAATAGATGAGACTACATCAAGTTAAAGAGCTTCTATACAACAAAAAAACATTACAAAACAAACAGACATCTCACTGGAAAATTTTTTTCTCACACAAATCTAGCGGTAAAGTATTAATCACAATAATATATGGAGAACTGATGAAACTCAACAAAAATAAATTAAACTATTCAATCAAATAATAGGCAGAAGAGCTGAAAAGACCCTCCTCCAAAGAGGAAAATGCAGATGGCCATTAAGCATGAAAAAAAATGTTCAACATTGCTTGTAATAAGTGAAATACAAATTAAAACCACAATGAGATACCACCGGTGACAATGGCACATCTTAAGACAATTAGCAACAATAAATCTTGGTGAGGATGTTGAGACAAATGAACTCTCCTCCACTGCTGGTGGGAATGCAAACTAGTACAACCACTATGGAAAACGGAAGTTTCCTCAAACTGGTAAAAATGGAGCTTACATATGACCCAACAATCCCAGGTATCTACCCAAAAGACACAAATACACTGATTCAAAGAGATATCTACACCCCCATATTTACTGCTGCTTTATTTACAATTGGAAAGATTTGGAAACAACCCAAATACCCAAAAGTAGATGACTGAATTAAAAAGATGTGGTACATATACACAATGGAATATTACTCAGCAACTAAAATTTAAATAAACACATGCTTTTTGCAGCAACATGGATGGAACTGGAAAAGATTATTCATAGTGAAATAAGCCAGAAAGAAAAGGAAAAAAAAACAGATGGTTTCAGTCATATCAGGAGTATAACAGACCAGGTGAGAAAATAATAATAATAATGAACAGCTATATACCAGAGACATTTTATGGGGGTAAAGTGGGGAATATGATCAAAAGCAATGGGGGAATGGAAAGGTACTGGTCTATGATGATAGCACATGGGTGATTTGGTGATGGGACGCCCACAGGGATTACAACTCAAATGGAAAAAATGCGCAAAATGATGTAAAGATAAATTATACAAAAAAATCATCCCCAATAATATAAATACTTCAATTTATACTTCTTTTTTTTTTTTAAAGATTTATTTATTTATTCATATAGAACTGGGGTACAGGCCAGAGATGCGAAGGGTGAGAGGATTCACCAGAGACAGAGTGGGGTGCAGAACAGGCAGATAGACGAAGTACACTGCTTAGAGGAGCAGCGGGCGGGTCAGGAGAGGTCTGCCTCGCCAAGTGGACTCCTCCGGGGCAGGCGGGAATCGAACTCATGCGGAAGTGGCTTAAGCTTCGTAGTGCAGTGCTTTAACCCGCTGCGCCACCAGGGAGGGCCTTCAATTTATACTTCTAACGCATCAAATCATGTGCACTGAAAGTTATAAAATGTGTGTGAAATAAGTAAAAGTTCTTAATAAGTAGAGATCTGATCATGGATTATAACAATTATTATTGTTCTAATTTAGTTAGTAATTATTCTCATATGATATTTTAATTAAACATGATCTTTATTAAAGGATTGCTCATAGATATGAACAGAATGTTATTTAAGATTTTATACTAAAAGCAAATAGATATATTTTTTGCAAAATACAACAAAGTATGAAGAATCGCTCCTGATTTATGACAAATCATAATTATAACAATAAATAACGTGTGAATTTTCAATTGCAAAAACTCTAAAATGAAACATGGTTCAGTCTTTATGAGAAAAAATGATGTAAATTTTAGATGAGTGAAAATCTTAGCTTTAATAAGCAATGTAATAATGTTTTGGGAACATGATAGAACATAATGTCATCTTGTTTTGTGGAACTGAAAATAATTTTTTAAACATGATACAAAATTCTATATTGAAAAAGAATAAATTATCTAAGTAGATTAATTTTGTGACTATCTACTTATCAAAATACAGTTTTAAAAGTAGAAAGGACAGGTAACAAAGGTGGTTAAGTTCTTTATAATGCATGTTCTGATTGGAATATATAGCAATTCCATATCTATTATTTGTGAAGAACATTCAGTCAAGTTATGATTAGAATATATATTTCTGAGTAGACACATTTATATATCAAAAATATTTATAAAATAAGTGATCAGATCATAATCACAAGAAGGCAAACAAAGTAAAATTGATGCTTGTACTCATTAACTGAATTACTACAACAAAATGATTGTAAATACCAAGTGTGAGTGCCTATTAACTTGATACAATTATTTTGGAAATGAATTTACTGCCATGTACTAAAATGAAATAAATTTACTTCATGTGTTAATATGTCTTGTCTTTTGCATCTATTCAACAGAAATGTGTGCATGTGTACAAAAAATATGTTTATAGTATTATAGCCTCATTATTTTAGAAATGCACAACCAGAAAATGCCAAGTTATTCTTCATTGTATAGTACATGAACAAATTATGGTATATTTACACAACAAAATGTTTACAATTAATGTTATTGCCTGTAAAATATGGTGGAACTAAAATACTCATGTTGGGTGGAAGAGTCCAGATAAACCAGAATACCCCAAGTAGGCATAATTATAAATCTTAAACAAACCTTTAAATTACAATATATGCATGGATAGAAAAGTTATTAATTCACTATCAAATTAATAACTTCCAAAATGTTAAAAAAAAGTTATTTTAATGAAATAGAGTTATGGTTATGAAACTATATACTGTGTGTTTCTGATATGCTCTTAAATTCATTTCTTTACCAGGAGAGTGATTAGGTGAATAATGTATAGTAATTCTTTAAGATATATGGTTTAGTTTTATGCACTTTCCTATATAAAGCACATATTTAAAATGTTGGGTCCCAGCTGGGATGAGCCTCCCCAACCACCTCCGGTGCTTAAGCACAGATCATAATAGGAAGAAAACATCTTGCCACCTGTGTGAGTGGCTTAACCTTTGGGCAGCTGATTAATATCCGCCCTGATCATAGTAGCGCATGTGAGGGAGATTTCCTCCTGCCCCCAGGCCAACATCCTGGGATTAAGGGTGTAAAAGAGAGGCTAGAAAGGATAATAGGGGAGAATGTTTTGCTGCAACCATCTACCTGTGCTGACTCTTCAACCTTGACGTCCCCCGCACAGACTTGTATTCCTGCCCTGAGGGTGAGGCAACTGGAGGTTCCACTGAGATCTGTGTAAGGGGGAACAATGGATGGGTCATCCTGGACCGGTAAGGATGTATTGGGGTAAACAGGGGATCCACAAACAGTAAAGAGGAATTAACATATTAAGTTTCAAAGCTTTTAGAGCAACAGGGAATTGTCATCCTGCACCAGTAAGAACATATTGGGGTAAAAATGGGATCCACAAATAGTAAAAAGGAATGTATTTAGTTTCAAAGCTTTTAGAGCAACAGGGAATTGCAGTTAAGCAGCACACCATATAAGCCTTCCTTAGAACAGTGGTTGCAGCGAGTCCGTGGTTCTTAGCGGGAGGAGGCTTAAATATTTCAGATTGGGGACAAGTAAAAAGGGACCTACAGAAATGATTACATAAGGAGGGTCCCGATAGTTTTCCTGTATCCACCTTTTCTTTAATTCGCCAACACCAGGCATGGAGTTTTAAAGATATGAAACAATTAAAGGAGGCTGTATCGGCTTATGGCGCTCAGGCTCCCTTCACTATTGCTATTCTTGAGTCGTTTGCTGCACTGAACCTTGCCCTGAGTAACTGGCGACAGCTGTGTCGAGCGGTTTTGTCCTGGGGATATTGTTTGCTGTGGAGAGGGGAATATCAGGAAAGTTGCATTCGGGCAGTGGGACTGGGTGCTTAGGCAGGACAAGGACAGCGTGGCTTGGACATGTTGACAGGCATGGACCCTATGCTGAGTTGGCTAATCAAATCATTTATGATCCTGCAGTCTATCTCCAAATAGTGGCAGTGGCTACTAAAGCATGGAAAGCCCTGCCTAATAAAGCAGCTGGTGAACAATTATCTAAAGTTTTACAAGGGCCTCTGAGCCTTTTTAAGATTAACCTTTCTATCAACTCCTCTGCTTGCGTTCTTTCACCTTTCTTTTTCATGGTTTGGAATATTTCCTCTAATGGCTCTGGGGAGGACAGGGATGGTTCTGACAGCGCTCTCATCATCAGGATTCCTGCCATAATACCCCTGCCAGTGCAAATAACAGAAGACAGACGGGAGCTCATTCTATATCGCCAGCGACGAGACTTTGGATTAACCGCTGCCATCGTGGCTGCCGTTGCTGTGGCCGCCGCAGCCACGGCTGCTGGCCTAGCTATGACTCAACCCGCTGTTGTGGCTGACACCATGGAACTTACGGGGTCCTTGGAACTCCTCCTTTCTTAATGACACCTTACAACTAACCCACAACATCACCAGTGTTAACAACACCCATGTCCCTGCCGTTTCTGCCTTTGCTTGGTGGAAGGCTATGTCTCAATTTATGGGATGGGTCTAGAGGTGGGCAGGAACACTCTCCCTCACACTGCTACTGCTTTTAGGACTTGTAGCCTGCATGTGGCTTCTTTGCCATCTCACACGACAGTCCCATAGGAGACATGCCATTACCCAGCAAGTTTTGCATGGGATGATTGGTGGCGTCCACGGAACTCATCAGGTGTGGCTATAAATGTTAAAAATCTCCTGACTCTCCCTATGACGGGCAACACTGTATGCTCGCAGGGCCTGCCTAAGACAGCGTTGGAGGTTACCCAAAGATGGGTAAAGGCGTTGGGTCAGCGGTGACCTACCCAAAGATGGGTAAAGGCGTTGGATCCCAGCTGGGATGAGGCTTCCTCAACCACCCCTGGAGCTTAAGCACAGATCATAATAGGAAGAAAACATCTTGCCACCTGTGTGAGTGGCTTAACCTTTGGGCAGCTGATTAATATCCGCCCTGATCACAGTAGCGCATGTGAGGGAGATTTCCTCCTGCCCCCAGGCCAACATCCTGGGATTAAGGGTATAAAAGGGAGGCTGGAAAGGATAATAGGGGAGAATGTTTTGCTGCAACCATCTAACTGTGCTGACTCTTCAACCTTGATGTCCCCCGCGCAGACTCATATCCCTACCGTGTGGGCGCGGCAAAAATTTTCAAACTTTAAAGGAATTGGTGAATAAATAAGTAGCTAAATAATTATGAAACCAACTTTCCTTCCTTCCTTTTTTTTTTTCCTTTCCCTCACTCCCTCCTTTCTTCTTTCTTTCTTTGTTTTCTTTATACTTCCTTTTTTCTTGGTTTCCCTCTATGTGTAAACAGGATGCTTTACCTATCAATAACATTTATCTACTATAATTAATACATATATATTTTTTTCACAGCATATGACTTACCTCCTCCAGTGATTGAAAAAAAAATTCCCTATTCCAAAGTGTCCACATCCCTCCACTCCACTGCACTGAACTCTCCTTCCCTTCCCCTGTTTTCCTAGGTGCCCCCTTTTATTTTCTATCCCCTTCCTTTACATAGCCAAGTTATGCAAGAAATATAAATGCTTCCAGAATAGATGGAAGGTGTGGCACATATAGAAAATGTAATACTACTCAGGATCATAAAATAAATAAATAAATACATTTATGCTACTTGAAGGAACATGGATAGAACTGAAAGGGATTGTTCTAAATTAAGCGAACCAGGAGAAAGATAAATATCAGAGGTAATTGTTTATATGTGCAATCTAAACTACACAGAGGGTCAGACAAACTATGACTGACACCTGAAAGCAAAGAGTAGATCAGAATTTCTTATTTATTTATATTTGCAGCTATGTGAGTCATATTGTTCCATTTCACTTCTTAAATATGCTTTTATAAACATATGTATTTATTTATGCATATAGAACCGGGGTACAGGACAGAGGTTTAGGGGTGGTGAGAGGATTAACCAGAGAGAGTGGGGAACAGAACAGGAGGTTTAGGGGTGGTGAGTGGATTAACCAGAGAGAGTGGGGAACAAAACAGGTGGATTGATCAAGTACACTGTTGAGGGGATGGGCAGGTCAGGTGTAGTCTGCCACACCATGTGGGTCACCTCTGGGGCTGGGGATCAAACTTATGCTGAAGTAGCTTTAGCTTTTTAGTATTTTTAGTATTGTGCTTTAACCCACTGAGCCCCCAGGGAGCGCCCATTAAATACACTTTTTTTAAAGTAGTTTTTGCATTTTTGTCTTCTATCTAGTTAACTTTTTATTTCTAATAATTATAAAAAGTATCACCATCATTTTATATTTGGAGAAGTGTAATTGCTTTGAATTTGATAAATTGTTTTATTATTCTACTGTTTAAAAATAAATTGCTACTTGTCTCACTTCTTTAAATATAAATTAAAAATGGCAATGCCTCCCCTGCTTTTTCTTTAATGCCCAGGGCATTAATTAAATTATAATTTTGTTCTTCAATATTTGTAACACTTCAACATGCTAAGAAACATCTTTCTCAGTTTGTTGGGCATGCTTTTAATAATTTAAGAAAGTCACTTATTCCCATTACACTCAGATTCTCCCGACCTTACCCAAAAGTAATTTAAATGATAAAAGAAATGTTTTCTTCAAATATATCATCCTATCATAATGTGTGCATGTATAGATTCATTTCCAACAACAACAACAAAGAGAATATATAGACAATTGGGATCGCATCAAACTTAAAAAAAAATCTAAAAGTAATCTTTGGTATCTTCAGTTTCTATTTCACTTTCATGCCACACTTTTGGGTATCTTTTTCTTTGAGTATATAATCAGATTAATATTTACTTCTCAATGTCTTTCACATTATTTTTCCATACAAGAGTCTTAGACTGGCCTAAATTATCAAATGTTTTCTCTACTGTCAATCCAAACAGTCCTCAAATAATTTGGCTTCTTTATGAAGATAGTCCTATTTCCCACATGCAATACTTGTGAAAAAAGTTAAATAACATTTATTTACTGATTTTGGGTTTTTTTTGTTTGTTTTTTAGCCTTAAAGCTTTCTTATCTTTGCAATAGCATGCACCTAGAGGAAAGGGCTGTGTGTTTTGCTGTTGAATATTTACCCCTCTTAGGTAGAAATGATAAGGATAGGAACAATTTTAAATTCTTGAATCAGTTTCCAGGAACTGATAACAGTGTCAAATTTCTGATGGAGCTGATGAGTTGAGGTACCTCCATACCTACTATAGGCTGCATCAAAATTTTGAAGACATTCTGACATCTTTTTTTTTTTTTTT
>NW_004567145.1:3622572-3637941 GCF_000260355.1 Condylura cristata
CCACCAGGGAGGGCCTATACTAAGATTTTGAGGTCTTTTATCATAAATGGATGTTGGAGTTGATCAAATGCTTCCATATAAGTGGTTGATAGGATCATGTATCTGTTTTCTTTATTTTTTTGTTGATGTGGCGAATTACATTAATTTACTTTCAGATATTGAACCATGGAATAAACCCCACTTGGCCATGTTGTGTAATCCTTTAGATTTGTTTTTGGGTTAAGTTTGTAAGATTTATTTTAAGATTTATTCATTTATGTATGTAAGAACTGGGGTATAGGCCAGAGGTTCATGGGGATGAGAGGATTCACCAGAGACAGAATGGGGAGCAAAACAGGAGTGTACTGAAATACAATACTGAAGGAAGCAGTGGACTATACAGTAGAGGGCTGTTGCACCATGTCATGTGGATTATCTCCCTGACAGGGATGAAAATGGCTTGTGATTGCTTGGTAGCTCTGTGACTGTAACCCCTGTACCACCTAGGAGGCCTGTAGGTTTGTCAGATTTTATTAAGAATTTTTGCTTCTGTGTAGTAGAGAAATGGTCTGTAATTTCCTTTTTGTGTGTCAGCTATGTGAGGTTTTTATATTAGTGTGATTTTGGCCTCATAGAATGATTTGGTAATATTGTTTTTTCTCAATTGTTTGGGGGGATAGTTTTTTTTTTTAAGATTTATTTTATGCACACAGAACTGGAGTACAGGCCAGAGGTGCAGAGGCAGTGAGAGTCTTCACTGGAGACAGAGTGGGGAGCAGAATAAACTAACTGACAGAGTACATGCTGAGGGGAGTAGCAGGCTGTTCAAGAGCAGTCTGTCACAACATCTGGGTCACATCTGGGGCCAGGGATTCAACTTATGCTGAAGTGGCTTTAGCTTCTTAGTGCTGCATTTACCTACTGCACCACCAGGGAGGGCCTATTTATTTACATTTTTTCTAATAAACACACTGCTTCTATGTTTCTCTGAATCTTCCTAATAATGTTGCTATTTGGCAACCTATTACACAAGTCTGGTGTTTTTGGAGAATTTTGAATTTTGCATACATAGGAAACAGAAAAAATAATTTTATTTTATGTTTTCATTCTACATAAAGCAGCTATTCATGATTTTCAAGTGTTACTTATATTTTTAATTTAATTTACTTTTAGAATTGTATATATTTTCTTATATTGTTGTTAAGTTTTGGACAGTGCTTGTCTTCACCGCTTAGTTTAGTCCCTGTAGTTCTCCCACCATCATAACACTCCTGATCCATCACCAGTGTTTTTGTGCTCTTCCTCCCCTGTTTGACCCCTTTCCCTCTTCCTGGTATGTCTCATATCAATAATCAACTTGCAAGCTGTGTCTTTTTCCTTATCCTTGTCCAGTTTATCTATATTCTACTTGTAAGTGATACCATCTGATATTTATTTTCTTTTGGCACACTTTGCTTAGCATGCATATATGTTGCTGCAAATGATAAGATTTTCCCTAATTATTTTTGTCTTTTTTAAATATACATATTTTGCATCGTTCTTGTTGTACATGTTTTTCATCTTGGTTGTAATTCCTGTGGTGTTCCCACTACCAATTCAGCCCTCTCACAACTGGGGAGAGCCCTTGTATTTCTTCTTAAGAGAAGTATCTTAATCTCTTCTACCCATTTTCTGATAGGGCTGTTTGCTTTATTTTGTTCTTGCTCAATTGTCTAAAATCTTTGAACATCAATCCTTTAACTTATGTATATTTTCTCCCATTGTGTAGGGTGTCTTATAGTTGCTGCCTCTTTGCTGTGCAGAAGATTTTTAGTTTGAGATAGCCTCAGCTCTTTATATTCTCCTTTGTTTCTCTTATGTCCAGTGTTGAGTCCTCAAAGATGTTTCTGTAGTTTATGTCAACAGTTGTTTTCCTCTATATGTTTTATGGTTTCAGGTATTATACAGTATGACTTGATATTTCTATATGGTATGAGATAGCAGTCCAAACTCATTCTTCTGCATGTGGTGTCCAGTTTTCCTCACACCATTTTTGAAGAAATTTTCCTTATTCCAATGTGTATTCTGGACTTATTCATAAATTAGTTCACCAAATATGTGTGGTCTTATTTCTGAGCTTTAAACATGATTTCATTGGTCTGTATGTCTGTTTGCTTTAATACTACTATGAATATTAATATTGCATTTACTATTACCATGGCATTTTTTATTATAACTTTGTAGTATAGTTTGAAGTCTGGGAGTTTACTGTTTCCATTCTGCCCTAATTAGTCAGGAGAACTTTGGCTTTGTTGCTTTATTTTTATCCCATATGAATTTCAGCAATATTTGTTCCATTTCCTTGAAGAATGCTATTGAGATTTTACTCAAATTGCACAGAATCTATTAAATGGCTTTGGTAGCAAGACCATTTTGATGTTAAATTTTCCAGTCCATTAACATGTCTTTCCATTTTTTTCTTTCCATACACTTTAACAGTGCTGTGTAATTTTCCTTGTATAGAACTTTCAGCTCTTTTGTTAAATATATTTCTAGGTATTTATTATATTTTTGTTTTTGGTACAATTGTAAATTATTATTTGCATGCAGGAAAGCTACTGATATTTGTGTGTTGATTTTGTCATTTGCCATTTGTAAGTTTTGCTAAGCTGATTTGTTGGTTTGCATAGTTTTTCTGTGGATTTTTAGGATTGTTTAAGGATAGCTTTGCCTCATCTTTCCTACTTGGATTATTTTATGTCTTTCTCTCATCTAATTGCTATAGCTAGGGCTTCCAGGATTATGTTGGAGACAGTGCACATTCTTGTCTTTTTCCGGATCTTAGTGAAAATGCTTCGAATTACACCATTGATAATGATATTAGCTTTGTATTTGTCATGTATGGGAATTATAATGTTAGTTTATATCCTTTTTATACTGTTTTTTTTTTTAAGATTTATTTGTTTGTGCATACAGAGCTGGGGTACAGGCCAGAGGCTCAGGGGCGGTGAGAGGCTTCACCAAAGACAGAGTGGGGAGCAGAACAGGCAGATCTATGAAGTACACTGCTGAGGGGAGCAGCGTGCGGGCCAGGAGAGGTCTGCCTCGCCATGTGGTCACCTCCGCGGCTGCTGGGAATCGAACTCATGTGGAAGTGGCTTTAGCTTCTCAGTGCTGTGCTTTAACCCGCTGCGCCACCAGGGAGGGCCTATACTAAGATTTTGAGGTCTTTTATCATAAATGGATGTTGGAGTTGATCAAATGCTTCCATATAAGTGGTTGATAGGATCATGTATCTGTTTTCTTTATTTTTTTGTTGATGTGGCGAATTACATTAATTTACTTTCAGATATTGAACCATGGAATAAACCCCACTTGGCCATGTTGTGTAATCCTTTAGATTTGTTTTTGGGTTAAGTTTGTAAGATTTATTTTAAGATTTATTCATTTATGTATGTAAGAACTGGGGTATAGGCCAGAGGTTCATGGGGATGAGAGGATTCACCAGAGACAGAATGGGGAGCAAAACAGGAGTGTACTGAAATACAATACTGAAGGAAGCAGTGGACTATACAGTAGAGGGCTGTTGCACCATGTCATGTGGATTATCTCCCTGACAGGGATGAAAATGGCTTGTGATTGCTTGGTAGCTCTGTGACTGTAACCCCTGTACCACCTAGGAGGCCTGTAGGTTTGTCAGATTTTATTAAGAATTTTTGCTTCTGTGTAGTAGAGAAATGGTCTGTAATTTCCTTTTTGTGTGTCAGCTATGTGAGGTTTTTATATTAGTGTGATTTTGGCCTCATAGAATGATTTGGTAATATTGTTTTTTCTCAATTGTTTGGGGGGATAGTTTTTTTTTTTTTTTTTTAAGATTTATGGGCCCCCCTGGTGGTGCAGCGGGTTAAAGCACAGCACTGAGAAGCTAACGCTGCTTTCACATGAGTTCGATCCCCGCTGCCCCGGAAGTGACCACATGGTGTGGCAGACCTCTCCTGACCCGCCCACTGCTCCCCTCAGCAGTGTACTTCGTCAATCTGCCTGTTCTGCTCCCCACTGTGTCTCTGGTGAAACCTCTCACCGCGCCTGAGCCTCTGGCCTGTACCCCAGTTCTGTATGCATAAAATAAATAAATCTTTAAAAAATAAAAAAAGATTTATTTATTTATTATTTTTTTAAATTATTACAAAAGTTTATTTTTACATCATTTTGCACATTTTTTTTCCATCTCGATTGTAATCCCCGCGGGTTTCCCATCACCAAATCACCCGTGTGCCACCACCATAGTCCCATGCATTTCCCTCCCTTCCCCCGCCCCTGTTTTTGATCCCATTCCCCATTCCATTTGGGGGGATAGTTTTAACCTGGTATGCATTAATTTATCTTTGCATATTTGGTAAAATATGATTTTGTGAAATCATCTGTTTCTGTGTTGTGGTTTATTATGGGAGTGAGTTAATTATTTTTTCAATTTCCTATTTATAACTGGTTTGTTCAAGTTTTCTGTTTCTTCTTTGTTCAGCCTTGGGTGCTTCTAAGAATGTGTCCATCAAGGTTGTTGAACTTGTTTTCATATTAATGACCATAATAATCTCTGATTAACCCTTGGATTTCTGTGTTTGTTGTAATTTTTCTCGTATATTTATGATCATACTTTGAGCTTTCTCCCTCTTTTACTCTGTGAGCCTGGCTAGAGGTTTGTCTACTTTATATTTTTATTCAAAGAACTATCTTTTGGTCTAATTGATCTTTTGGACTTTTTTATTTCTATTTTATTTATTTGTGTTTTATTTATTTATTGCTGCCTTTCTTCTCTTGTGTAGTTTTTGCTGTGTATCTAGTTCCTAGAGATGGGAAGTTACATCCAATTTTGTGTATTTTCTTACATTTTGATGTGGGCCTATAGTGCTAATATACTTTCCTCTTAATACCTCTTTTTCTGTGCCCCATAAGTTCTGAAAGTTTGTGTCTTCCTTTTAAATTTGTCTTAAGTTTTTTGTTTGTTTTTGTTGTTGTTGTTGTTTGTTTGCTTGTTTCTACCTTGACTTCCTTGATTTTTTTTTTCTACCTGGATTTCAGTAGTCTTTTAGTACTGTACCGTTCAGTCTCCATGTAGTATTCTTTCTCCTGCTTACTTTTTTTTAGTTAATTTCTAAGTTTGATAACTTTAAGATAATATATGGAATGATTTCAGTCCTTATATATTTGTTGATGTTTGTCTTTTGACCCGAAATTTTGTTGATCCTGAAAGATGATCCATGCACTTAAAAACATGTATATGAAGTATCTTGGAGCATGCAGTGTTCTATACATATCTGTTAGGCTCATGTGGTCTAGTCCTTTATTTAGTGCTATTGTGTCTGTATTTATTTTCTGTTTCATTGATCTTGTTCAGTGGTGACTGGGGGATGTTGAAATCTTCTACCACATATGTATTTTCTCCAATGTCTCTTTTCAGAAAGGATAGTTATTTCCTAATATATTTCTGCACTCTTATTTTGATAAGTTCATCTCTTCTTGTGTATTGTTCCCCTGACCATTGCATAGTGTCCGTTTATGTCTCTTGTCACCTTTCTATCTGGAAGTCTATTATCTAATATTGCTAGGTGTGAAAGGATATACTAAACACACTTCACCAGGTTTAATGGACTCCACCCACACTCCAGACCAAAACCATCAAGACACTGGGAAATATAAATCCTATCATCACTGAAGGGAGGATTGCTGGAAATTGAAGGTCTAGTTAAGCAGCCAGGGTTGTGCAAGACTAGACATGAGTATTGTGTGTTCTCTTGGTCTTTTGGTTTCTTGGTCTCTTGGCTCTTAAATTTTTGTCAGCTCTCAAAGTGCCATGGGGATTCCTGCTCAGTGGAACTGGTAGGATGCATTAAGCAATTGATCTCCCTCTTTTTCTCCCTGAATTATTCATTCCTTCATTATCCCTTCTTTTGTAAATAAACCTTTATTTGTTTTATTGTGTGTGCCTGCAATTGATCCTTATTATTAATCCCTTTAAGCACACAGGTGAGGACCTGCAGTCAGGCAACCCATTTCATATTGGGATAGACCTGTAACAATATGAGTGAGTATGGTTACCCCTGACTTCTGTGTGTGCCCTTTGCATGCAGATTTTTTTCCAATGCTGTATTTTCAGCCTATGCTTATTTCTGGAGTTCAGTTGTGATTCCTATAGTCATCAAAAGGTGCATATAGTTCTCTAATCTAACATGCTACTCTATATTTTTTATAGTGATTAAATAATTAACATTTAAGTTAGGTATGTGTCACCTTGCAAGACAGCAGCATTGGGGGCGGTGTGGAAGAAGGACCTAGAATGGCTTATATATTAGAGAGTACAGCAACTTTTTTGCAGATCAGTCTCACAATTATTGGGAATTAAGTTCATGGGAAGTGGATGAGTGGAATTTGTGGAGGAATACATCTTGAGATGTATACTAGGGATGTATAATAGTGTATTTGTGATGGGAATATGTATTCGGGATGTGTAAAATTCTGGTACAAACTAGGGAGGATTGAATAAGGGCAGTTGCCTGGGGACAACATTGTTACAGCTGATCAAAACATCCTATCTGTAGTTCCTGTTTACACATAACTTTCTATCAAAGTGGTCTACTTGATTATGCTAATCTGGTCATAACAACAACAGATGCTGTGCCATTTTCAACAGATACTGGCTTTCCATACGAAGACTCCTGTGCTGGTGAGAAGGCCTTGCCTGATTTTTAGTTTTAGCTTGACAAGCAGGAACACTGGGTGTCAAGACAATATCTTGAGTACAGGGGTGCTGGGGAATCCACCAGTATTTAATATATAGAAATCTGTTCTTGTCATTTTGTTGATCATTATGTGGTTTTATTTAATCCCCTCATCAGTTCATACATTTATTTATTTATTTATTTTTTATTTTGATCCTCCTTGTAACAATATTTAGAATGAGGGTTTAGTTGGAGGGAATTTGTGAAGTTTTTGTTTTGTTTGTCTGAGAAATTCCTTGTGTTTACCTCATATATGAAGGAGAGTTTTGTAGTGTTATGTTCTTGGCTGGCATTATTTTTGTTTTGTCTTCTTTTGGATTTTTTTTTTTAACATAATGTCATTCTCTTCTTGTTCAGATTTCTCCCTTGGAGAAGTCTGATGCTTGCCTGATCAGATTTTCTTCATATGTTAACTGAATCTGTTACAGGATAGTGGGAGAGCACCACTGAAGCCCCCAAAACCTGCCTGCTCTAAGTGGGCTCTGCCATCCATCACAATAAAACATATAAAACTTTAATGAAAGGGACTTTAATACCATAAATATACAATACAGAACACAAAGAATATAACTTCTAAATCAAACATCTGAAGTTACCCATCCCCTTGTGGGCAAAAATCAACCCAAAAGGGGTGTTCCAAAGCAAGGCCTGAAAACCCACCACAAGACTAAAGCACCTTCTGGCCAGGACCCATGGAAAAGGGTCAGAAATGGCCAGACAAATCTGGGAGGAAAAGAGCAAAATCAAAATCAATATAAACACTGCCGTAGTCACCTCCCTACAGGTATCTTACCCACATCTGCCTTAACCAGTCCAGGGTCAGGAAACAAGCACAGTTTCTTCATCACTTGCTTGCTGCTCCATGTGGCTTCCTCAGATCTCCTTGTTCTCCATCCAGTTTCCTTCTTTTTCTTCTCTGATTCCTTCTCTTCTCTCCTTTTTCTCTGCTCAGCTCCACCCTCATTCTGGATGGGGCAGGGGACCTGGAACTTCCCCTTTTCCTAGGGACCACCCAGTTACATTCCCCCCCCCCCAAGTAATCTTCATTATGTTTTGTTTGTATTGGACTCTTGGCAGTTTTATTACTACCTATCTTGTTATAGAACTCTTGCCACATGAATTGGTAAATTGGTGGTGGGAAGTCCATGGCTTTTTCTAGAGTGTTTTAACCCCTGCACTATTATGTTACATACTAAAGTCATTTTATTTGCTTGCTTAAAGTTTCAATCCTAATCTTTTACCTTTCTTTTAAATTTTGTTTTTCATAACATTCCTAGGAAAATATTTTAAGATTAAGTGGATGCTTTACAAAACTTTCATGCGAATAGGGAGATACAAATCTAATTTCTGGTTGGGATGAAATACTGATTTCTGAAATCAGATGTGGAAAATGTTCAAGAAAGCAGGAGTGAAAAAGGGAAAACATGTGCTTACTTTAAATGGAATGCAATAATATTTGTTAGTTATTTTTTGTGGCTTTATTTTCATTTAAATAAGCATAGACTTAGACATTACCTTAACTTTCATTTGCACTGACATTCTAGTCCAGACCAAGCAGTGATGAACATACAAAATATCCTTTAAATATTTAGATAAATATTAATATGTAGTTTTCATACAATAGAGACAAGAAACTATTTTATATATGGATTTTCTGATGTTAAAAGATAACACACATATTTGTAAATCCTCTAACACAATGAACAAACAACCATTATTTTTACTTTTACAATGAATATAGATTGTCTCTTAAAAAAATAATTCAAATTTCATTTCTTGGTTGACCATTTTTAAACACTATTGTATGTACCCATGACTGAGAGATACCTATGATCCCAAGGGTGCATACTGTAAAAAAGGTTCACCATCCATTGTGCAAACATAAAGGAAGCCAATTTGTAGTGACACAGCTTTAATATTATTAGTGTAAATAGATATAGAAGAAAGAATAATTCTAATAAAATATTTCCAATAAAACACCAAAATTTACAAATCCTCACATTAACAAATGCCTAAACAAAGATGATGGAACTAAATTGGTTTTGCTGAGGCACAAAATTTCGCCCTAAGCCCAAGTTACTATTAGCAGGGGTAAAGTATGTCCCAGAAATCTAGGGTTGACAATATAAAATAAAATCACTAATCCATAAACTTTGTAATAAAAAAAAATTACTAATCCAGACACTGTCATTGTCTCTGAAGACTAAAAATAAAAATAATAATAATAATAAAAACTTCTCTATGTTTTCCGAGAATATCTTACAAATCTTTCCTCTATGATTATCTATCTTTTCCCTTGCTTTTTCAAGTACCTGGGTACAAATCAAAGTTGGAAAAGAAAAAGCCCAAGAGCCCACATATTATATGACTTCACCTGACTGCTCGGCACTTCTAGGTAGCTTCCTCACTCCAGAAGTTGCATGATATATTGGTATTTCCAATCCAAGTGACTACATGTAAATTGGGGAAGGGAAAACAATGCTGCCCTTCTCTTTCATGAAAGTATACCTGTAATACCATAATTATTACTTTTTTTTATTAAAATACAGTGAACTGTTTAAGTTGTTTTAATTAGATGCTGAAATATGATTGGATTCAGAAAATTGAATAGTTGGAAGTTACAAGCTAAATGACCAAGGAGTAAAAACAAAGTCATACTCTTAAATAAATCATGTTACAAAATAATTTAGCTCTCTCTGTACAGCTGTAATTCTCACACATTTTTTTAAAAAAAATTATATCTATCTAAATAGAAATGTCTGAAAATTCTTCATCAGTTACATCTATAAAATATAAAGTAAATTCCAGAAAACAAACTATTAACTGTGAACTTTAATAGTTGAACAATAGGAAATGACAATGAAGTATTAATTTTCTCAAAGAATACATGAAGCTATGAGGAGAAAAAATGATGGTCATTATAACTTTAAAACTTAAAATATTTCATATAGAACCAGATATTTATTTGAATATATGCAGTGTCCTCAAACATTTAATCATGGGGAAATTTTAGATTTAAATGCTATTGTAAGAAATAGTGCAGGTATATCATATACTGTTTCCCAAGTTTACTCCAAGGTAACAATTTGTAAACTTTTAACATAATATCACAATGAGACCATTTACATTGATACAGTGAATATACTGACAATTCACATGCCCAGAGGAGACTTCATGTTATCTATATAGAGATGAAGAAATTCATTTTCCTATCCCATCTCTGACCCTGAGTAACTACCAATATTCTCCATAGCTTTGACATTTCAATAATGTCATATAAGTAGAATCATTTGCATGCAACATTTTTGTGCTTGACTTTTTTCACATATAATTATCTGGAGACACACTGAGATGATAATATATATCAGAAATGTTATTGTTTATTACATTTCACTTCATGTATTTCACTCACCACATTATGGGCATCTGGACTGTTTCCCATTGAGTTATTACCACAAAAGTAATAAGTGTACTTTTCTCATCTTTCCCCTTTTTTGTATCTGTTGGACCTGAGGGACATTATTTGCTATCAAGTGATAAAAGTTCTGATTCTCCACTAGGTTTGAAGTGGAAATGAAATTCATTACTATCAATGGAAATGAAACTCCTGGCTTCCCATTTGGATCTGGCCAGCGCCACTTCAGGAAGGCTTGGGTTTCCTTGTTATTTGGTGAGGATGGAATAATTTTCCAACCTGACTTTTATTGGCTTAGGCAAAATTGAGCCTTCTTTATCCATTATCTAGTGCTTGAATGGAAAAGATTAGCTATTTCATAAATATTCTGTCTTTCTATATAATGAGCCTTTCCCTGCCCTTTGACTAGAGAACATATTTTGGTAGTGTCTTTGTTTTTGTCTGTTCCTACATGCATTTTTAGTTTGCTGGCCTGAAGATCACTATCCAGTTGTTCCTTGGATTTTAGGTTATATCAAATCTGTCTTCCTGCTACCATTCAGAGTTGTCTCAGGCTTATTTTGATGTGTACTCTCTACTTTTTGTATTTTGTTTTTTTAGTAGTTAGGACAACTAGAAGATAAATGTCTTTTCCACTATATTTGAAGGGTAAGTTCCAATGTCTGATATGTTTTAACTTCAATGATTTAAAAAATAAATTTACTTTAATTTTGGCAAAACACATATAACATTACACTTACTATTGCAACCACTTTAGGTGCATAGATCTATTATAATAATTATACATTCACACTGTTGTTTAACTCTTACTATTTCCCAAATGTTTTATCGTCCTAAATATAATCTCTGCACCATCTTTTTTATTTATAACAGTTTATTTTTACATCATTTTGCACATTTTTTTTTCATCTAAATTGTAATCCCCACAGGTTTCCCATCACCAAGTCACCCGTGTGCCATCACCATAATCCTGTGCACTTCCCTCCCCACTCCCCTGTTTTTGATCCCATTCCCCACTCCATCACCACAAAATGTCTCTGGTATATGGTTGTTCATTATTCTTGTTATTTTCTCGCCTGGTCCATTATACTCCTGCTATGAGCGAATCCATCCGGTATTTTTCTTTTTCTTTCTGGCTTATCTCGCTAATTATGATCTTTTCCAGCTCCATCCAAGTTGCTGAGTAATATTCCATTGTGTATATGAACCACAACTTTTTAATCCAGTCATCTACTTTTGGGCATTTGGGCTGCTTCCATGTTTTTCCAATTGTAAATAAAGCAGCAATAAACATGGGGTGCAGATATCTTTTTCAATCAGTGTTTTTGTGTCTTTTAGGTAGATACATAGGAGTGGTATTGCTGGGTCGTAGGGAAGCAAACAGTTTTCCATAGTGGTTGTAATAGTTTGCATTCCCACCAGCAGTGCAGGAGAGTTCCTTTTTCTCCACATCCTGTTGTTGCTAGTTGTTTGAAGACGTGCCATTCTCACTGGGGTGAGGTGGTATTTCATTGTGGTTTTAATTTGCATCTCTCTCTGCACTATTTTAACAATCATTTCTTATTGACTGTTCCCCTCAACCTCTAAAAACCTCTACTCAGCTATATATATCTAAGAATTTGAACACTCTAGGTACTTCATATCAATGGAATAACATATGTGATACTTTATATCTGAATGTCTTCAAGTTTCAAGCACATTTTAACAAATGTCATTACCTTATTAATTTTTATGGATGAATTGAATAATGGTCCATTGTATGACCAAGTAAATATATATATATATATATATATATTTTTTTCTTATTCATGTGTTTATGGGAAGGTGTTGTGTTAATGGGTATTGTGAATAATACTGCTATGACTATTGAAATAGAAGTGTTTGCTTCAGTCTCTCTGTTGAATTCTTTTGGGTGTATATAAAACATGAAATTGTAGGAACAATATTTTATGTTTTAGTGTTTGATAAATAACCAAAGTGTTTTCAATAGGGACTATATTGCTTTCATTTTCACAGAAATGTAGTATTTCCCCAATCTTTGGAAACATTTGTCATTTTTGAGATTTTATTCATGATCATTTTTTTTAAAGATTTATTTATTTATTCATACAGAACTAGGGTACAGGCCAGAGATGTGGAGGGTGTGAGGAGCCACCAGAGACAGAGTGGGGAGCAGAACAGGCAAATCGATGAAGTACAATGCTAAGGGGAGCAGTGGGTGGGTCAGGAGAGGTCTGCCACACCATGTGGTCACCTCCAGGATAGGCGGGGATGGAACTCATGCAGAAGTGGCTTAAGCATCTTAGTGCTGTGCTTTAACCCACTGTGCCACCAGTGAGGGCCATCATGATCATTTCTTAAAGTTTATTTTATTTATTTATGCATATAACAATGGAGTGTAGGCTAGAGGTTCTGGGCATGGAGTGAGAGGACTCAAAAGAGGGGGGAGCATAACAGGCAGATCTACTGAAATACACTGCTGACGGGAGCAGCAGGTGAGGCAGGTAATGTCTGCTGCTCCCTGTGAATTAATTCCCTGGCAGGGGATCAAACTCATGCTGCAGCCTAGCCTTACCCCTTGCACTACCAGGGAGAGTTGAATTTTTATTTTTTATATAATGTCTTGTCATTGTGAATTTGGTTTGTATCTGTAACACTTGTTGAGCACATTTTTAAATGTATTTGCTATTTGTGCATATCCCCTAGAGAAAAGTTGTTGTAGGTTAAATTGTACCTACAAAAAATACACTAATGGGGCTCTCCCTGGTGGTACAACTAGGTAAAGCACTACATTATGAAGCTCTCTGAAGCTGCTTCAGCACGAGTTGGATCCCTGGCCAGGGAGCTGACCCACATACTATGGCAGACCTCTCCTGAACCACCCACTGCTCCCCTCAGCAGTGCATTTCAGTACATCTGCTTGTTCTGCTCCCCACTCTGTCTCTGGTGAATCCTCTCACCCACCAAACCTCTGGCCGGTACCCCAGTTCTGTAAGCATAAATAAATAAATCTTTTTTTAAAAAATACACTAATGTCCTAATACTCAATACAAAAGGATGTGGGTTTATTTTAACATAATATCTTCAAGAACTAATTAAAATTATATAATTAGTGTGGCATTTAATGCACTTTAACTTGTATCTTAATTTAGAGGGTACATTTGGAATTTGGTACACAAATGGCAGATGTGAAGAGATTTAGAGAGACAGGTGACTAGGATGATGTATCTATAAGCAAAAGAATTCCAGGATCACCAACTGTTGCTGGAAATGGTAAAATATTCTACCTTAGAGCTCTCAGAGAGTACAGCACTGTTACATGATGAAATTTAACTCCTATATCTAGAAGTCCTAATAAATTTTTGTTATTTTAAGCTATTAAATTTTTGTTGAGTACCTGTGTTAATATTAGTTTTTCATACAAAAATTTTTTAATACTATGATTTTCATACACAGAATGGTTCTAGAAAAATAGATGATCAAGGATGAGTTTCATGAAATAATTTGACTTTCTGGAAATGCTTGTCTAATGTGATTAGCTGTAAAGTCACCAATGACTTTATTGTCAATACTAAAGATAACATCTGTGATATGGAAATGGAAATGTGAAAATTGCTATAATCAAATACTCATAATCACACACACATTTGACAATGTCACAAGTGACCACATATTTAATAACTTAGCTCTTTTTTTTTTTTTTCATTGAACTCATGAGCATGAGGACAAAAGGATACGTTCTGGGTCCAAATTTTAGCTCAAATACTATGAACATTGTTTGAACATTTTCTATTATATTTTATCTAAAATTAAACTTTCTCTCTTGAAGTCACTTAACTGAGGTTGGCAAAAATCTCAAGTCCCATTCAGTTATGGCAGAATTAAAATGTAAATAATTCCAAATCTTTCACAGTGTCTGCATTCAAATGAGTGAATTGATGGGAAAGAATGGGGCCCTCAAAACTGTAATTTGTACATAGGACCAGATTTTAATGAAGTTTGGGACATTGATCCTCTTAATTATATAGTCTTTTACTAGTAAAAGCAAGTTTTTGGTTTTGTTTGGTTTTGTTTGTTTGTTTGCATCAGGAGATCAGTGTGTGTAGCTAGCTAGCTAGCTAATAATATAGATATATAATATATCATTGTATGTCTCTATATAGATCCAGTATGGATTTATATCTATATAACCTATATATCTAAATTAAGATGTGGCTGGTTCTATTTAGGGTGCCTCTTAGCAAGATAAGGAAGATGGAATATAAAATGTGCTGTCTGAAGAGGTGCATAGAACTCTAAAAAACAGTGTGATTCTTTCACTAAATACAAACATATCTTAGAACTACTTGTAGGGATGTATTATAGGAATGTGGTAAATGGTGAACATAAAGTTGAATCGGATTGAATTTATGTATATGAGGTTTCAAATCAAAAACTCTAAATGATTAAATTCAGTCTGCAGAATAAGAAAGGACACTGTTGTTGCTTAGTTTGTAATAATCACCAGTCAACTCTAATTGATATTGAAATGTTAGAGCATTGTTTGTATATTGTAGGTGAAGGAGTGCAAAGACATAGGAGTACTGTGATTTTAATGTGTCTTTATTCTGAGAAACTTAATCATCCATTTGGGAATGGCACAAGGAACACTCTTTTACCATGACTGTGAGGAATAAATTTGGAAAGGGATTCTCAGACCTCTGTGATCTGAAATTTCAGGAACTGCTGTTCATAAACCTGGAGACTTTAAATGCAATAGGAAAGATTAGATTCTGAGATGGCAGTGTCTGAAAGGCAAAACTTAATCACCAAAGAACAGGTGGAAGTTATTACCATAGAAGGAAGCAGTATCAAAACTTTAATCAGAATAGTATGATTTTCAGAGGCCTATAGTGTTACCATATTAACCATATGTGCTAATAGTGATATCATCATATACTCTACTGAAATATTAATCTGAATAATCTGAAGCATTTTGGGTCAGGTAAAAAATAGTCTAAATTGTGTTGTCTTGATTTATTTGCCTATATGCTTTATTGTTTTTATATTGTATTGTTTTTATCCATTTATGCAATTTTTTTAATTTTTAAAGGGTTTTTTTCTTACGAAGTTTATTTTTACATCATTTTCATCATTTTGCACATTTTTTTTTTTTTTTTACATCTCGATTGTAATCCCCGCGGGTTTCCCATCACCAAATCACCCCTGTGCCACCACCAT
>NW_004567145.1:3643581-3665780 GCF_000260355.1 Condylura cristata
ACTACAGTTTTTTGGGGTAGATGTGGTAAGCAGGTAGACCCCTGAGCAAGTCTCCCTGTTTGAGGCACTTCCTAGGACCTCTCTATGTTAAATGTGCCCATGCAATGTTGTTAAAATTGCTGCATTATCCTAGGGTTGGGCCTGTGGTTGGGTCCCGCCCCCCGCAGCAGCTTGGGATCCACTCACCTAGCAGTGTTGCCTCAGTTTGTATCCAGAGCTTTGTCGGGGCTGCTGGGGCAAAGGTCAGCAACAGGTCTGTGGTGTATCCTCAGGTCTCTGGTTCTGAGCTGCAGGCTTTTCCCATGATTTGTTTTCCCCTCCCTAGCTGAATTGTCTCAGTTTATCTCCAGGGTTGTAGAGGTGCTGGGACAAAAGGCGGCCAAGCAGCTGCAGCTGCCGCCTCAGGCAGTTTTCCCTCTGCAGCTAGCTTCCTGCCTACTGCAGCTGCTGCCTAGATTTTTAAAGGAGCCAAGCGAGTTGGAAGCCCCTGGCGTTCCTGTATCAGTTCATGCCTGTGAGGCTTTCCTTATGGGGACTCTCGAATCGCGGGTTCTCCCTCAGTTATTTTCCTTCTAGTGAGTCCAGGGCGTTCTCATTTGGGTTGAAACTCATAGCATGAAAGTCCGTTTTTGTATAATCACGTGCGAGTTTGGATGTAGTCCTCTTGGAGTCTTTATTCTGCTGCTATCTTGCAGGTTCCAGAGCTGGTGGAGCAGATCAGAGGCTTTGCATGGAGCCCTGGTGCTCCGGATTGGGTCTGCAGTTTCAGTGGTTTTTCTCTCACCCAGTTATTGAGGATCAGATTTGTAGTCTTTCCGCAGCCTGGGCTCCACTCATTGTGCTGAGCTGTCCAGCTTTAGCTCCAGGGTTTAGCATGGGGCAAAGCGGCTCCTGCATCCCGCAGAACTTCCAGGGGCCCGTGTTTTCCCAGGAGTTCCCTTCTGGGAACTCCCCAATCGCCGATTCCCTCTCAGTTATATACCTTCTAGTGAGTCCAGGGTGTTTTCGTTTGGGTTAAAACTTGTAGTAAGTGAGTCTATAGTCCTTTTTCTGTCCTCAATTCCTATGCAGGCTTGGAGGCAGTGACCTCGGCATCTTTACTCTGCTGCCATCTTCCGGAAGTCCCCCATTTATGCAGTTTTTAAAGATTTATTTATTTATGCATGCAAAGCAAGGGTTTAGGCCAGAGGTGCAGAAACAGCGGAGGCTTTAATAGATACAGAGTGGGGAGCAGAACAGGTCGACTGAGAAAGCACACTGCTGAGGGGAGCAGCAAGCAGGTGGGTCAGGAGAAGTCTGCTATCCTATGTGGATTACCTCCTGGCAGGGATTGAACTCATGCTTAAGTAACTTTAGATTCTTAGTGCTGACCCATTGTGCTACCAGGGAGCGTCCTATTTATTTATTTTTAAAGATATATAAGTAACATTTCAGCATAGTGTATTGTTGATTGGCAATTCTTGTCTTTTTGTACTGAAAACATTTCTTTCTATTCTCTTCTTGCCTGAGAAGCATTTGGCATGAAATATGGAGAAATTCTAACATTATTTTTTCTCATTTCTTCTAAAATATTTTTCTTCTTTAATGTTGATAAGTTGACAATGATATTTCTGCACTTAAGAATTTAGGAGTTTCATCTACTAGTTGGACAATGCATGGTGACAGTTTGGGGAGTTTTATATATTACTTTTTTGAATAGGGTGTCTACTATAATTTTTCCCCACCTTCTGGCTGCACAATTTCTCTTAGATTTTCTCTTCTAATTGAGTCCAATATTTCATATAGTGTTCCCTCATTTTTCCTTTGTCTTGAGACTTTGAATTTCAAAACAGTTTGGCCACCCAATAAAGTCCCAGGCTTGAACTATTTACATATTCAAATTATCATGAGTAAAAGGAAAACTGAGTCTCTTGATAAGGACCAGGAACACTTCAAAGTAATGTATGTTCTTAAATTCTTTTCTCTTTTATTTTCCAATTCGTCACAAAAGGATTTGAAAACTTTAACAGAGTGACTTGTTTTTACCGTTACAAATAATAAAAAAAAAAAAGAATAAGACTTTTACCCTTAAAAGTGCATAATTCTGGGACCCTCCCTGGTAGCTCAGCGGGTTAAAGCACAGCACAAAGAAGCTTAAACCACTTCCGCATGAGTTCAATCCCTGCTTGCCCTGGAAGAGATCCACATGGCGAGGCAGACCTCTCCTGACCCGCCCGCTGCTCCCCTCAGCAGTGTACTTCCTCTATCTGCCTGTTTTGCTCCCTATTCTGTCCCTGGTGAATCCTCTCACCCTCCACATCTCTGGCCTGTACCCCAGTTCTGTACGAATAAATAAATAAATCTTTAAAAAAAAAAGTGCATAACTGAGCAGATACTAGTTTCAAGAAACCCAAGTACTGCTGTAATACACCAGTCAAAGAATGAAATCATGTAGGCCAGGTGTTCAATAATGATTTAGCTCCATTTATTCTAACAGCCCTTTCATAGGGCCCTGGGCCCCATACTGTGTTTTGCCGCGTCCGGCTGATCGGAGCCGAGTCCGGCGAGGGACGATGAGGTTAAAGAAAACACAGGACGCCGAGGTCCTTCATCCAGGAGTCTCTCGTTTATTGCCAGCGACCCCTTTATATACCATTAGGCAGTAGGAGTGGAAGATTAAGGCGGGAAAGGAGGAGGTAGGGATTTTCTCTTGCCACACCGCCTGCAGCTGCCAGATGCCCACACTCCCTTACAAGGGAGTGTGCTAGGGCAGAGAAAGGTCAGGTCGTCCCTGTGGCGTCTTAGGCAGATAAACACAAGTCTGTCATGGCTTTATCGGCCCGATCACCTGGCCACCTTGACACGCACAACAGGGGTCACATCCCCCGGAGCCCCGGGGGTAGTGTGCTAACTCGGCACCAACAGTGTTTATTTCCCCAAGGCTCAAGTTTGTGTGATTGGGACAGGCATGTTTAACATCTCTAGAAGCCTCAACTTATTTAACTAACCTAACAGATATGACTAATTATAGTAAGAATGATCAACTAGAACTCATTCTAACAGGAAAATAACAGAGCAAAAACAATTCTGCTTTTTTGGACTAATGATTCTTTATGTGTCACAACCCAGGAATTACTGATAAATGCTACACCAGGAAGATTTTATGCCATGTTTTCTTTAGGAGTTAATAGTTTCAGAAGTTAAGTTTAGGCTCTTGATCCACTTTGTGAATTCACTACTTTATTTCAACAGTCTGAAAAATGTAAAAAATATTCTAAAGTGATAGATGTATTTAAAATCCTGCTAAACATATATTTTACAATGAACACAATATGTCAAATTAGTAATTTTAATTTTAAGAGAATTTTTATAAATTAGCAAAAAAGAGGCAATTTAACAAGGAAAAAAATCTAATAAATGCTGGAAACACTGAAAGAAAAAATGTTATTTCTTCATTATTTATAGAGAAAATTCTGCCCTGCCTATAACTGAAATAGAGCTGTCTCATTAATACTCATTAATACTCATTAATACTTAGAAAGTTACCTGAGTGCATTTTTGTATTAATTACCAGCTTGTAAAATAAATAAGTTATATACATATATATATGTATATATGGATGTATGTATGTATAAGCAACCACTGAGGAAAATCTACAGCCTGTATGTAAGAAAAAAACTCTTAGAAGCAAATAACCACATGAAAGCCCAATGGTTAAAAAAAAAAAGTACACAAAATAAGTACTTAACCTTTGCTTAGTAAAAATCAATTTATTTTTACAAGATGAAATTTAATTAAATTTCCCCCAATTTCTATGTTAGGGAAGTCATAAAATTAGGCAAAAATTTTGTTTTTCCTAACAGATATTGGCATAGTTCAGCAATAGCACAATAGTCTGACCTACCTCCTCCTCTAATACTGTATGATTCACAAAATAACATGGAGAGAACCCAAAGGGAAAATGGGAGGGGAACATGCTAATTGAGAAAATACTGAGTCCTACATGTACATAATTAGTCCAAATAAGTAATGGTGGGAATCAAAGCACAGGTACCTGAATCAGGGAGGCTTTTACTAATGCTGGTAGAAAAACCAGAAATGTCCTTGCCTATACTTGTGATACTTACACATAACATGACTACCATGGTGCAGTTAATGTAGGAGTCTTAGCTAGAAGGCAGTTCTCTTTTGAGATCTCTGAAGCTACAGATACTGATTGCACTCCTTACCAATGGTGAGAATTTTGTAGGATTTGGGAGAAATTAAAGACTGTTAAAAACATAATTGTCCAATCCTTAAAATAATAAAGTTTGAGTAAATACATTAAAATTTGAAAACAGTACCAGGAATTTATTGTCACAGCTTTGACATGAGAGAAAAAAATAGCATTTGCTATAGGAAATCACCCATAAATGTTTGATATCCAGAAAAAAAATATATATCAATCTATGAATTCCTCAGTTATTAACTGCCAGGTATTAATATAAGCCCCATTTTCTATTACTTAGATATTAAAGATTAACTGGAACAACATATATTATTATATTAAGTGCACATTCAATTATTTAGTCATTTTCCTTTTTTTTCTTTTTTTTTAAAGATTTATTTATTCATACAGAACTGGGGTACAGGCCAGAGATGCGGAGGGTGAGAGAATTCACCAGGGACAGAGTGGGGAGCAGATCAACGAAGTACACTGCTGAGGGGAGCAGCGGGCGGGCCAGGAGAGGTCTGCCTCACCATGTGGATCTCCTCCAGGGCAGGCGGGGATCGAACCCATGCGTCAGTGGCCTGAGTTTCTTTCCCAGTGCATTAACCCGCTGCGCCACCAGGGAGGGCTTATTTAGTCATTTTCATTGTCCTCATAATAGACATCATACAATTACAAAAATAGCTTAATTACAGAAATAACTGCATCTACCAGATTTCCTGTCACCCCACTCATAACTCCCTCCATCACCCCCACAGCATTCCTGACTCTCCTATCTCTCCCTCCTAAGATCTCCTGGTTGTGCATTTGAGTGCATTTGAGTGAGTGGGAAAAGAAAAGACATCATGTTTCAGATAAAATCTTTCATCATGATAGAGTTCTATAAAATATTTGAAGAAATGGTGTGATTGTATCCTTGGATTTCTTAGAACTGTGTAATTCAAAATGAAAAAAAAAAGTCAATATCACTAAATTTGATGACAAGAATTTCAATCTTTTCACTAGGAATTACTTTAACCCTGAAAATGGACTTGTAATTGGTGGCTGAAGTCTAAAGACTGTTACAGATGGTACCCCTGGAGGGTTGCTGGTGAGGAAAGATGCCCCAGAGAAAATGCTAAAAGGTATCACATTTTGGGGTGGTACTATGGGTACCACTGCAAAAGTAGTGGCAAATTTATTCAGTCTTCAGAATTCAGTGTTTTTGAGCTTCAGCATTTGGGGTCAGTGAATTTTGGTCCCCACAACACCAGTTTTTCATAAGGCTACTGTAGGCTTCTAAAGGTAGAGACCTCCGTGTTCCTAGTTTTGCTGTGGGTAAAGCCTAGCAGAGAAGGTGAAGACCCAGAGCCGGGTGTCTCATTAAGTTATGTGAGTGTGGCTCTTTGTTGTGGTGTTCAGCTGCTGCAGATACTGTGCTGAGTGTCACTTCTGTGGTGCTGTGCTGGGGCATGCCAGCAGCTCCAGGAGTATCTCCTATTGTTTCTGTTTTCTTCATGAGTTGGATCCTGGCCCAGATCCTACCATGTCCTCCAGGTCAGCAGAGGCAGGAAGATGCCAACTTGGATACTTGTCTTCTTGTTCAGGAGAGGTGCTTTGCATCCCTCAGTGGTGGGAAGATACCACTTTAGCTGCTCTTGTTTAGAACTAAAAGACATTGGACACTGCTTCAAGTCAGTTAAAGACTATTTATGGCCTCAGTAACTCTTTGTTTTCCCCTGATTTGTTAAATAAAGTCCATAGTTGTTATTCCTTTAGTCTGAGTAGTCTTGCAATTGTGTACAAGGGTGATGAGTTTATACAGTGAGTGGTAAACTATTTGGGCAGTGTCCTTAGCAGTGTAGTGCCCTTGTTTCCCTGCCATACCATATTCTGCCATATGCAGTTCTCTTATCATTATCTCTCCTCTTTTCCATTCTCCTATTATTGAACTTTTTATTTTTCAAATGCAATTTATTTTATTCACAAGTACAATCCTCCCACTGCTATTATTGTTTACTTCTGTGGAATTTTTGAGCCATAAATCTGATGAGCCAGCTGTTTTCTTTATATTAACATTCAAAACGTGTACAATCCAAAAGTGGATGTAACTAGCATATATCTTAATTTCATACACCTGAAATTACAAGTATTAAGAGAGAAAGTCATATGGTCTAAGGGATGCTTTCATATATATCATACTCAGTCTTAGCTGAGCTGTTAATTCTGATCAGGGATCTTGTTATGTAAGCTAATCTAAAAACTTATATCAACAAAAGGTACTTGAATCATCTTAGGATCTTCAAATCCAAGTCCATCCTTACACATTTTCATTCAGCAAATCAATGAACATGGAAAATAATACAGGAGGCTTAACCTACATTCTAGTCAAATGAATTATATGAAATACTAAAAATATTAAAATCTATACAGTATGGAAATAGATAAGTTGAAGTTAATAAACAGAAAGTGCTAAAGATATAAACAACATATATAAAAACCAAAGTGCAAAATAAAGGGGCCATGTCATATTGATAGGGGTCTAGATGGGTTATATGATATATGTTATGAGAGCAATTCTCAAGTTAAAAATTTCAGGTCACTGGCCCTCCCTGGTGGTGCAGCGGGTTAAAGCACAGCACAAAGAAGCCTAAGCCACCTCCGCATGAGTTCGATTCCCAGCCTGCCCGGAGGAGATCCACATGGCGAGGCAGACCTCTCCTGACCAGCCCACTGCTCCCCTAAACAGTGTACTTTGTCGATCTGCCTGTTCTGTACCCCACTCTGTCTCTGGTGAATCCTCTCACCCTCCGCATCTCTGGCCTGTACACCAGTTCTGTACGAATAAATTAATAAATCTTTAAAAAAAAATCAGATCACAGTTGTATTTACACCAAAATGCATTTCCTATAATTTATATCTCTGGGAATGTGTTTTTTCAAGAAAAGATTGCCTATCTCATTTTTACACCATTCATTGTATATTACATTTCCTTCCTATGACTTTTATCAAAAATTTAGTCTAACTTTTCCCCTCCAAGTTGATCTCAGCACCACCAGATGATTTATTTTTTCTGCTGGAGTTTCACTGAAATTCCTATATTTTTCCATTATTTCATTTATAATTTTGTTTATGAACATTCTCCATCAATGTATGAAATCCTCTCACAAAACAGTATTTTGTCATTTTTATCTGAAATAACTTGTCCAGCATATGATAAGGACCACATACTGTACTATAATAATAACTTAGAAATATATTTATAAAATATTAAAATTATATGCAAATGTCACAACTTTTAAAGGTCTGGATTCATCTAGCTTGTTGAAGTGTGACTTTGGATCAAAGATGGTATGCACATAACCCCCTGGAATAGAAATGACATAATCAGTTATCTTTAGTGTAATAGTTGAATATGAACATATAAGTACTCATAAATGTGTGTCTTTATTTTGCAGTTTGGTTTTTAGATATGTATTAACTTGAACTCATCTGTCTATTCTATTTGTAAATTATTTATTACAAATATAAAGATAATATAAATAGTGAGTGTGGCAATATATAAACACAACACACTCTCTTTAGTGGTTCAGTTTCCCAGAAGTTTGTCCAGTTTGACCTATAGGACACATTTATAATAAATATATATATATATATATATATATATATATATATATATATATATATATATATATATATATATATTAGCCTGTAAAACAGAACCATTAGCAATGATTTAATAACAGTGTGATCATATTAAGTTTAGAAAAGTAGACACATATCACCCATCACTCATAAAATTAAAAATATAAAATATGCACAAAATATGACAAAGAAAAAAAATCCACATAACTCTGGATCAAAAGGCAGTTATATGTAAGTTCATTCATTTTAATATTGAAATAATAGAAAATATTTAGAAATAAACTTAAAAAATATTTTTCTCTTTCTGAAGAGAAAGACTATTAAGTACTATACAAATAGTCTGTTTTTATAAATAGTCAATATAAAAATATTTATCTCAGGATACATCATTTCTATTATTTCAAATTTAAAATAATCAACATTATTATTTCTATTATTTCAAATTTAAAATAATCAACATTATTATTTCTACTATGTCAAAACTAAAATGAATCAACATATATAATCACCTTTTGATCAAGAGTGATGTGGCTATATTATTACTTTGACATATTATTTTATGCATGTTTTATAGTTTTAATTTTATGAGATATAGGTTTAAGAGGATATTTATATGGCTAAACCTTGATATTTAATGATATCAACTTGAAAAAGAATGGTAACATATTCCAAAACACTTGAATACGATATTTATGACATTATAAAGTAGATCTTACACATTTATGATTATTCATATGTTCCTATTCAACTATAATACTAAAGATAACTGGTAATGTCATTTCTGTTCCAGAGGGTTATCTGCATACCATCTTTAATACAAAATCACACTTCAAAAAACTAGATGAATCCAAACCTTTAAAAGTTATGACATTTGCATATAAATTTAAACTCTGCCCCTGAGCTGTAAGAATAAATTAATAAATCAATTTAAATACTTGACAGATATGTCCATAAGAAATATGGCACAAAAAGTAGGACTATAGAATAAAAAGACATTCTTTCTAATAACATTTAATTTTACTTAACTGAAATTAAGGCACACAGCATATATATAATTTGTATTATAAATATAAAGTACACAACTTTAATGAAAGAATCTGCTGTGAGGCAGAAATAACAGTCTCATTGACAATTAAGGTTAATTCATAAACATAGAGGATGATAATTGTGTTTTAAAGAAAAACATTAGGAAAAAGGAAAATGCTAGCAAGATGTCTTTTTATGTAGGATTGTTTTAAAAAAAATACACGACTATAAGAAAATTTAACTTGAGGAAAGAATATTCTGGGTCAGTAAGTGAAAACTAAATGTACATTTTTTTTATTTACTTTCTAGACCAAAAGAAGAACCAGTCTCTAAAATTATCTAAATTTGTTTTCTTAACTTAATTCTTATTGTGTATAAGAGATTAGTATGTTGTTTTATCATTCATATTTCAAGGTAAAAACACACTGTTTACCTAAGTTCCACTTACTCCCATTTTATTGATTGTTTTTCATAAATGAGTGCTAAAAGTATTGAATTTTTTTCTTCCTCTATTGAGATGATCATATAATTTTTATAATAGTTTTTGTGGATCTGGTCAGTTACATTGATTGATTGTATATGTTCATCCAGCTTTGTATCCCTGGGATGAAGGAGGTGGTGGATGATTCTCAATATATTCCATATCTGGTTTGCTGTGACTTTGTTCAGGGTTTTTTGTATCTACACTCATATGACATAATGCTCTTGCATTCTCTCTCTCCCCCCACACACACGTATACAAATATGCATTACATGCATATACATCCTTGAGCTCCAGGAAGTGTCCTATAATCAGATTTTGTACAGAAGCTTACCATAAATATCAGCACAAATCTTGAAGAACTTTGAGATGCATCCTGAAAACAGTTCAAATTGTAGTGTCATTTGGAAGACCTTATCAAGTCCCAGAACCATATCTGAAAGAAAACTCACTATAGAATTTCCTTAGAGACCTCTGTACAGATTCTGAAAGAACTAGGAAGGATCCTGTAATCAGCCTTAGAGTATCCCTCATCAAACCCTCAGAAGACCCAATGTGGAACATAGACACACCTAGAGATCTCAGTGAGCTCAGGGGAGGGTCTTAGATTTTGGGTCTTGACAGGTATCAGTAATACCTGGGATAGGTTTCTAAGCAGTCCCACATGTATTAGATACAACTCAGTAAGTTCTGGGAGTGCTCTGGAGGCAACTTTCACCAAGGTGTGTTTAAGAATGTTTCAGTGAGGACCGTCTCTTGTGGCACAATGGGTTAAAGTGCAGCACTATGAAGCTACCACAGGCACTGCAACACAAGTTCAAACCACAGGCTTATGGACAGCTAACCTTTGACAAAGAAGCAAAGAAGATACAATGGAACAAAGAAAGTTTGTTTAGCAAATGGTGCTGGGAAAACTGGGAAGCTACATGCAAAAAAATGAAACTAGACCACTGCTTTACTCCATTCATAAAAATCAACTCAAAGTGGATTAAAGACCTAGACATAAGAATGGAAACCATAAAATACTGGAAGCAAAGATGGACCAAACACTACACGACATACACTTCAGCAAGACAGAGCACCCAACACCACAATAGTGAAGGCAAGGATAAAAAGATGGGACTACATCAAGTTAAAGAGTTTCTGTACAGCAAAAGAGACATTACAAAAAACAGAAAGCCCACTAATTGGGAAAATATTTTCTCACACAAAAGTAGTGATAAAGGACTGATCACAAAAATATACGGAGAACTGATGAAACTCAACAAAAATAAGTAAACAACCCCATCAAAAAATGGGCAGAAGAGCTAAAAAGACACTTCTCCAAAGAGGAAATGCAGATGGCCAACAAGCATATGAAAAAATATTCAACATCACTCGTAATAAGGGAGATGCAAATTAAAGCCACAATGAGATACCACCTCACCCCAGTGAGAATGGCACATCTTCAAACAACTAGTAACAACAAATGTTGGCGAGGATGTGGAGAAAAAGGAACTCTCCTGCACTGCTGGTGGAATGCAAATGAGTACAACCACTATGGAAAACTGTTTGGAGCTTCCTCAAACTGCTAAACATGGAGCTTCCCTATGACCCAGCAATCCTACTCCTAGGTATCTACCCAAAGACACAAAAACACTGATTGAAAAAGATAACTGCACCCCCATGTTTATTGCTGCTTTATTTACAATTGGAAAAACATGGAAGCAGCCCCAATGCTCAAAAGTAGATGACTGGATAAAAACGATGTGGTTCATATATACAATGGAATATTACTCAGCAACCAAAAAATAGAAACACATGTCTTTTGCAGCAACTTGGATGGAGCTGGAAAAGATCATGCTTAGCGAGATAAGCCAGAAAGAAAAAGAAAAATACTGGATGGTTTCGCTCATACCAAGAGTATAATGGACCAGACGAGAAAATAATAAGAATGATGAACAGCCATATACCAGAGACATTTTGTGGGGGTGGAGTGGGGAATGGGATCAAAAATGGGGGGGTGGGGGGTAGGAAGGGAAGTGCACGGGACTATGGTGATAGCACATGGGTGATTCAGTGATGGGAAGCCCACGGGGATTACAATTGAGATAAAAAAAAGTACAAAATGATGTAAAAATAAACTGTTATATTATTAAAATTTAAAAAATTAAAAAACAAGAATATTTCAGTGAGGACCCTCTCTTGTGGCACAATGGGTTAAAGTGCAGCACTATGAAGCTACCAAAGGCACTGCGACACAAGTTCAAACACAGGCTTATGGACAGCTAATCTCTGACAAAGGAGCAAAGAAAATACAATGGAACAAAGAAAGTTTGTTTAGCAAATGGTGCTGGGAAAACTCGGAAGCTACATGAAACAAATTGAAACTGGATCACTACTGCACACCATACACAAAAATCAACTCAAAGTGGATTAAATATATAGACATAAGAACAGAAACCATAAAATACCTGGAAGCAAAGATGGGCCAAACACTATACGACATACACTTAAGCAATATCTTTAAAGTTAGAGTACCCAATTCCACGATAGTGAAAGCAAGGATAAATAGATGGGACTATATCAAGTTAAAGACCTTCTGCACAGCAAAAGAGACATTAAAAAAGACAGACATATCACACAAAAGTAGTGATAAAGGACTGATCACAAAGATATACAAAGAGCTGATGAAACTCAACAAAAATAAACAACCCCATCAAAAACATGGACAGATGAGCTACAAAGACACTTCTCCAAGTATAAAATGCAGATGGCTAAAAGCATATGAAAAAAAGTTCAACATCACTTGTAATAAGGGAGATGCAAATTAAAGCCACAATGAGATACCACCTCACTCCAGTGAGAATGGCACATCTTAGCAACAAATGTTGGCTAATGTGGAGAAAAAGGAACTCTTCTGCACTGCTGGTGCGAATACAAACTAGTACAACCTCTATGGAAAGCTGTTTGGAGGTTCCTCAAATTGCTAAACATGGAACTTTCATATGACCCAGCAATGCCACTCCTAGGTATCTATCCAAAAGACACAAAAACACTGATTCAAAAAGATACTTGCACCCCATGTTTACTGCTGCATTATTTACAATTGAAAAGACATGGAAACAGCCCAAATGCCCAAAAGTAGATGACTGGAATAAAAAGATGTGGTACACATACACAATGGGATATCACTCAAAAACCAAAAAAAAAAACCACACACACACACACACACACACGTCCTTTGCAGCAACATGGATGAAGCTGGAAAAGATCATGCTTTGTGAGATAAGCCAGAAAGAAAAGGAAAAATCCTAAATGGTTTCACTCATTAGCAGTAGTATAGGAATATAACGGACCAGGGGAGAAAATAATAATAATAATAATGAATAGTTATATACTAGAGACAATTTATAGGGGTTGCATGGGGATGGAATAAACAATGGGTGGGGAGGGAAATGCACTGGACTTTGGTGATGGCACATGAGTGATTTGGTGATGGGAACTCCAAGGGGTTTACAACTGAGATAGAAAAATGCAAAAAATGATGTAAAAATAAACTATTATATATATAAAAAAAGAATAGTTAGGAAGTTCTTCAACATGGAAAATTGAATTAGTACAAAAAGATAAGTCTGTATTAGAAAGATTCTTTTTTTTTTTAAAGATTTATTTATTCATACAGAACTGGGGTACAGGCCAGAGATGCGGAGTGAGAGGATTCACCAGAGACAGAGCAGGGAGTAGAACAGGTAGATTAATGAAGTACACCGCTGAGGAGAGCAGCAGTTGGGTCAGGAGAGGTCTGCCATGCGATGTGGTAACCTCCAGGGCAAGTGGAGATAGAACTCATGCGGAAGAGGCTTAAGCTTCTTAGTGCTGTGCTTTAAACCACTACGCCACTAGGGAGGGCCTGTATTAGAAAGATTCTAACAGGAAAAGGGGCACAAGATATAAATAAGATTATCATTCTGGTTGATGTTTATTAGTGGGTGAAGAGTAGAATGGCAGTAAGGAATCATAACCATTTAAAAATAAAGTGGTGGCAAAAACTCAATAGGAATCAGTGATAGATTATGTGTGGGTTATGAATAATGACTATGGAATAGATATCATATTTTATAATTGAATGTTGAGTGTCTTTTTCATGGGGGAGGGAATGGTGAAATAATAATAATTTATTGATAAACACCTAAAATTTGTGATACCAATGGTGGTGAAAACATTGTGGAATGAATAGTTTATGGAGCTCTCCACTACATTATCCACTACATTTCCACTACATCATCCATGACCCATCCACTACATAACTGATGGTGCAAGTTGGTTTAGTATGAACCTTCCAATCAAGCTTTTATTTCTGGCTATGAAGAATTATAGTTTAAGATATAGCATTTGAGTTATTGTATAAAGGCTGCCATTCTAAATATAAAGGAAAGGATAGCAAGAGGTAGCTTTCAATCCTGGCACCTTCCTGGAGCTTTTATCTCTACTCTTTACTGACCTTCATATGTCATCTATTTGTGTTTACCATTAATTTTTAGTTCTACATAACCTGTAAATGAACCTAGTATTAAGTGATAGAGGACCTTTGCACTATTATTGAATAAGTGTACTTGAAACCTCTATGTTAATGAGAAGTGAATAAAAATGTATAATTTAAAAATAGTAGAGCAATAGTTACAAAATTTAGACAGCTTTTTATTTAATTTGGAAAAACAACTTCAAGAATTCTGTAGCATGCCACACTATTATATACAGTTTATAAATTGAAACAAAATAAGTTCTTGAACAATTGTCATATGCAGTTAGATTTTAATATTAACTCATCACTGCAAGAAAATGTTTTCCTTCTTTCATTCCCTCCCTCCTGCCCCCCATCTCATCATATTTTATATCCAGTTTTAGGAATCATTATGTGATGTAAGTAAAATTTTTGTACCATAGAAAAATATACAATATCTCATTTCTTAGATGTATTAGTCAAGTTCCACAGAAATAAATTCAATAATACAAAAATGAGTTTTATGAACAATCGGCTTACATGGCTATAGAGATTGGGAAATCTTGCTTCCTGTAAACTGAAGAAATAGGGAATGATTTATGTACTGATCTAAAATGAAAGTCCAAGAAGCATGAGCATCAAAATTGAAGAGCAGTAGAAGGTGACTATTTTAGGTCAAGCAAAGTGTTAATTCACCATTTCTTCAACTTTTTTCTAGTTAGGAGTTCAAGAATTGAAAGCTGCCTGCACATAGTCTGAGGAGGGATCTCTTCTACTCAGTCAATTTAACTCATTCAGAGCTTGCTTCATTTTGTAAGGTCAACATGCTGGTTTAGGAACATTGGTATGTAATCACAGAATCACATAATTTTTTTTATTAGTATTTTGTACTCCCTCATATTCTTACTGCCCAAAATTATCCATGTACATTTACTGTCTTCTTTTTCTCTTTTAAAAGATTTATTTGTTTATGCATACAGAATTGAGTATAGCCTAGAGATGTGGAGGTGTGAGAAGATTCAGCAGAGACAGAGTGAGGAGCAGAACAGACAGATTCACAAAGTACACTGCTGAGGAGAGCAGCGGGTAAGACGGGAGAGGTTGGTCAAACCATGTGGGTCACTTCCCTGACCTGGGATTGAACTTGTGCTGAAGTGACTGTGGCTAGCTTCCCAGTGCTGCACTTTAACATGTTGTGCCAAGAGGGAGGGCCCTAACTTATATTTTACTTCTACTTATCCAACATTAATATTTACCCTACCCCACCATAATTTCTCATTTTGATCACTAGGTGCCAATGTGAAAGTGACCTGATTTTTTGGGTAACTTTTTCTTTTTTCAGGTAGAAAACTAATTCACTCTCCACTAATGAGGTAAGTCTGGGATTGAGGAGTAATATAGTTGGGAGGAGTAGGTAAAAGCTCAATTCACATATAGACACAATTAAACAACAAAATTGAAAAGGTAACAGAGGTTGCACCCAATTTGGTAATTTATACAATTTATGACTAAGTCATCCACTAATCTATTACCAGTATATGTTTTCTGAAAATTTCTATATTGAATACACAAAACGTACTGTATGCATATTCTCAGCTATTAGCTATTCATAAAATAACTAAACACATCCAAATACAAATGCTAATTATGTTTTTATCTGAATGAATTTTAATATTTTTTAATTTTATTGGCTCTGTTTTCTAATTTGCAGAGTAACATATTGTTGATAGAAAAAAATCTATTTAAACTCATCATATAAATATGTATATGTCTTGGATTATGCCTAAACAACAGTTTGGATTAATACTTCTGGTAAATCAAAATATGAATTTTTCCAAACTTCTTAATTGTTTGTGCATTCTAAATCATATGTGTTTGTTTACAGTGGAAAATATAAATATGTATTACTAACTGAAAGAAGCAGTATCAATGTATCTCCACACATGTTGTCTAATATATGCTTACATGTAGTAGTATTGGGTTATAATAATGAGGCTCAGAGACCAGAGTATACAAGTGTAAGGGGAGAAATTATATTTCTTGTCTTTCTTCCTAAGGTTATCTGTCTGGGACCTTGTAAATTATATTAACAAAAAAAGTTACCAAGAAAAAAAAATAATGCTTTATCAATATGTCTGGCACACATACATGGATAAATTTAGGGATGAATATCTCAAAAGGGTTATTTACTTAGGCTTTACTACTTATTTGAAAATATACTGAATTGTGAATAAATGACAAGACAAAGGAAAATGATTTTAGGATAAAGGTGTGGAAAATCCTTTAAGAAAAGTTATGGAGGAAACAAATATAATAGATGATAATGGTTACTTTATTGAACTTTTGTTTGTGAAGGTGGTTTATCACAATGATGATGTTCTCTCTTCTTTCTGACACTAAAATTCCCCACAAGAGAATTATGTATGCCCTCACTTATCAAATGTCAAAATTTTAGTCATATAGAAACTGAAGTGCTCAAGAGGGAGGGATGGGAAAGGGGAGATAACAAAGAGAAAAGGGAACACTGGTCTGGATCTATGGGTGATTCGGTGGAGGGTGCACTATGGTGTAATCCTATATTCAAAACACCACACTAATGTAAGCTAATGTTGCCTCAATTAAAAATGGTATGTCCAAAAAACCTTTTTTTTTTCCTGTATTTGTTTGTTCTCATTTTCCTGTAGCTCAAAATAATCTTTTTTTTTTTTTTTAAGATTTATTGTGCAAACAGAGCTAGGGTACAGGCCAGAGGCTCAGGGGTGGCGAGAGGCTTCACCAGAGAACAGAGTGGGGAGCAGAACAGGCAGATCGAGGAAGTACACTGCTGAGGGGAACAGCGGGTGGGTCAGGAGAGGTCTGCCTCACCATGTGGATCACCTCCGGGGCAGGCGGGAATCAAACTCATGTGGAAGTGGCTTAAGCTTCTTAATGCTGTGCTTTAACCCACTGCGCCACCAGGGAGGGCCGAGCTCAAAATAATCAATACGAAAGAGGCTTGCTTTTGGATGGCATATAGTGATCCCCTACAGAAGGATCTTTGAGAATTTCTGTTTTACTTTTTTTTTTAATTATATCACAGTAGTCCCTATAGTCCTCTCACCACCATATCACCCTTTAGCTATCAAAATATTTCCTGTGTTTTTTCCCTCCTCTATTTTGAACCCCTCCCTTAGCTTCCCTTGTTGACAACCTTGATTTATGATCAGCATACTAGTTTTGACTTTGTATTCATCTATTGTTTGCTTGGTTTCTTTATATTCCACAGATAATGAGTATATCTGATACTTGTCTTTTTCATCTGATTTATTTTAGCTTGCATAATCCCAGCTCCATTCATGTTGCTGCAAATAACATGAATTCATTTGTTTTTGATTGCTGAGTAATACCCCATTGTATCAATATACCAAAATTGTTTGGCCCACTTGTCTATTTTGGGACATTTGGGTTGATTCCTTATCTTGGCTATTGTAAACAGTACTGCAATCAATGTAGGGGAACAGATTTATTTTTCAAATTAGAGCTTTTGTGTCCTTTGGGTTAGATTCCTGGAAGTTGAATCTTGTGTACAGAAAAAATAAATAAATAAATAAACTGAACAGAGGAGGTGAAAGTCCTATACAAGGAAAAGTACAAACATTAAAAGAAACAGAAGACATACAGAAATGGATAATGAACTAACAGTTCCCCAGAAAAAGTAAATTTGACCTTGATTTTTTTTTTTAAAGATTTATTTGTGCATACAGAACTGGGGTACAGGCAGAGGCTCAGGGGCAGTGAGAGGCTTCACCAGAGACAGAGTGGGGAAGAGAACAGGAGATCGATGAAGTACACTGCTGAGGGGAGCAGCGGGCGGGTCAGGAGAGGTCTGTCACACCATGTGGTCACCTCCGGGGCAGGTGGGAATCGAACTCATGCAGAAGCAGCTTTAAATTCTCAGTGCTGTGCTTTAATCCGCTGCACCACCAGGAAGGGCCTTAACCTTGAATTTTTATTGATGATGTAATAGATTAATACAAGAGGAAATATTTGCAGTGAAGCCAGGTGAATCTTTGAAAGCATAATACTTTGATATATCATATCCATAAGAATAAAACTATTGTCTCAAGTCATCTGTGATTGGATAGTAACAAAACTCCATTAAGTGCCATTTAGCAATAAAGACTATATAATCACTTTGAGCAAACTATGTCACCAAAAATTCCTCAGTTTTCTTCTATAGCATGGTTTAAAGTTTTAAAAGGGAAGAGTTATAGCAAACATGCTTCATAGATAAACAAGAGGCCAGTCTTAGTACAGGGGCTCTCCTCATTTCCAGAGGGGTAGGGTTGGAGGTCTAGGAAACAGGGTCACCACACAGGCTGGGAGAATATAGCAAGGAGCTACACAAGAGTATTTTTGAGCTTGAACATGTAATGAAGCTTTTCTTGTTAATTTCATTTATTATTATTTTCTAAATGGTTGCATAGAACCGTGGTACAGGCCATAGGTAAGGGATTGAGAGGATTCACAAGAGAAAAAGTAGGAAGAGAAACAGGCAGATCTACTGAAATAGATTGCTAAGGGAAACAATGGGTGAGGGTAGGGAGACCTGCTGTTCCTTATGTCAATTAGTGGCCTGCCTAGGGATAAAATTCTGGCCAGACCATGATAGCACTGAGACTTAACCCCTAGATCACCAAGGTGACACTTCCTTATTAATTTTAAACCAGCTGAGGATCCACAAGCCATTCTGATTTCCTTTGTTTTAGAGAGGGAATGCCTATCTTATAATTTCCCCAGAATAGTACTTTACAATTAGATAAATTGTTGTCTGGTTTTACAGGTTCAAAGCTGGATACATAAAACATCTGAAGGTGAGTCACAGTTGAATCTAGACTCATGTTTGCTTACTTGTCACTTTTAGATCAAACACAGAGTCAGGAAAGTGAAGGTTTATCACATATAACTAGTGTGGGAAATGGCAAGACAACTGTCTTAATGAACTATCTAAAATCCAAAATCTTATCCATGAGAAGGGGAAATGTCTTCTAGGCATGGATAGTTGGAAACAAGTGTGGAATTCAACAATTGAAAACTCACCTGCAAAATCAGAACTTTATGGAAAGTACACACCAGAATGGGAAGTCCTTAGCAAACTAGTGGTAAGTGTTTTAAAAATAAAATAGAGGATTAAATTAGGAAAATCTATTAGTTTTATGATAAAAAAAATGATGTTCTCTGCTCATCAGGCCAAAGTTAAACCTCTAGTGAGCTGCAGATGCATCATTATCTGAGTCAAATGTGAAAGGAGTTTCTTTTCTGCACATGTGTCACTGTTGTTAAGGGAGCAGATGTGGGTATTTTTATAAATCTCTATAAGACTCTATGATTAGGGCTCTCCCTGGTGGCGCCAGCAGGTTAAAATGCAGCACTGCTTCTAAGCTGGCTGTTGGATGCTTCTGTGTGAATTCTATCCCACCCAGGAGGTAATCCTTAAGGCAAGGCAGACTTCTTATCTTGCCCTCTGCTCCCCTCAGCAATATATTTCATGAATCTGCCTGTTCTGCTCCCCACTCTGTCTCTGGTGAATCCTCTCAACACCCCTGCACATCTGGCCTGTACCCTAGTTCTGTATGCATAAATAATTCTTAAAAAAAAGACATTAAAATTAATTTCTCCATTACAAAGTTTTATCTGTTCAAAAATTCCACCATGATGCTTCAATGACAAATGTTAACTGTGAAATTTGTTTGATATATTTGCATCTTTTCTAAAGCACTTTTTTTTCTGTCTTGATAGGAAGGTAAGAAAAGGAATAACTTGTAATTTCCTACTAAGAACTTTCAAGAAATATGTTGGCTCTGTTACTGAGAGTGAAATCAGAAAGCTATTTAATATCTCTGAGCTTATTTTTTCAGCTCTATAAAGGATCAACATTACTTTTCTAATTAAATTTCATTTAACAAGTGATATAATGCATTCAAAATACTAAAAGCAATAGCTGTAGTTACAGTAAGTGGTTACCAAAACTGGTGATATACTTTAAGTAGATTTTAGTTGAAATACTGACTGATTGCTAAAATGTGTATTATAACAACTTCTTTTTTATTTTTTTTCTATGAAATTCAGTTTGTTATTAAATGAAGAGACTATTTTAGGACAGTCATAGCAAATCAATTTTTTTTCAAAGTTAATGCTTTAAAATTTAAATGTTTCTTAAAAAAGATTAAATTTTCTACTCCATGAACATAAATCTCAAAATCAATTTTATTTACAGTTAAAATCACAATGTCAACAAACAAAATATACCAGCAGATCACTTAATAATCTTCAATATGTATCGCCTAGTACTTATCACAAGCTTACAAATTCATCTTTATATCCACACAGAGGGGTATAGATGTACACAATTTGATTGTATAATATCATGCTTTATCAATGTAACTCAGCAACATAAGTAAATATTTATCGATCAATGATTTAAATTCTTGACAAGTATCTAGCAGATTATCATATGTAAAATTATAGGTACTGGCCATGGAAGGGCAGCTGATTGTGAACATTTTCCTGGAGATGCATTTAAGGACTCTACCATCCCCATGTTCACTTTGGTTTCCATGAGGACTGTGTTCAGGATGGGGTGGAGTATCAGTAGATCGGTGACAGAGTAGCAGATCAACTTTGCTTCATTTCAGCTTCCATTATTGAAGGCTTATGTAATAATAACACATCATTTGCAAAATGATAGGAACTGGGAGTAGAATAAATGAATCATTGGAAATCTGGGGCTGGTAGAATTCTTTGGATTAAATGGATTATGGGTTTGAGGTGCTCATGCTCCTGGCATCTACTCCAGAAAACCGTCTATATTACTACCCAGGAGGAGAAAGGGGGACCAGCCATTCTGTACTGGTTATTTTTTAATGTAAGAAAAACAAATGATTTCATTAAAAAAAGAAAAATAATGTAATGTTTCATTATGTATGAGCAGTTTGAGAAATAAAGTGAAATTATTAGTGTATTTTCTTAGCCTATATATTAAACTTGAATAGTATTCTTAAGAATATTGATGATATTGATATTTTGCTTTTGTCAATATAATATGTTGCTACTTTATTCATAGATGTGTCACGGTGCTAGGTCAACATTACTTGAATTTTATGTTATTTTAATCTATTAACAAAATATTAATAGAGTACATTATTGAATTTTAAGTATTATACCTTTCTCATGGCCTAGCTTTTAAGACTCCAGTGGCAATGGCCTGAGTTCAATTCCCAGCCAAGAAGCTAATAATTCACTTATGGCCCAGCAGACCTCTCCTGTCTTACCCACAGCTGCCTTCAGCAGTGTATATCAGTAAATCCTCCTGCTCTGCTCTCCATTCTGTCTCTGGTGAATCTTCCAACACCCTTCACCTAAGGCTTATACCTAAGTTATTCTACACTAACCAGCCAACTGACTAAATCAATCAATCAATCAATAAACACACAAGTATTGTACTACTTAAGCACCACCATTTCATGAAAGATTTGAAGTGACAATTGAAAACCAATAAACTGATGATGTGTTTTTCTTTATAACCAACATTTAAATGCATCCTTCTTTTGTCCTACCTCTGCCCTGCTTTTAGCTACTTACCAGTTAGGTCACAACTGACTCTCATCCTTTGGTGGCACCCATGGTTTACTTCTTCAATAATCACCTGAAAATGTAAGTTTTAACCTTTTAGAATGTTAATGCAATACTTTTTTACTAAAATTATTACATGTTTACCTTCTTTTTCTTACTCTTCTGGCATAACATTATACAATATTATTTTGACCACCTCTCCATTGCTTATTTGCGTTATAATTCACACATGAATACATACAAAGACAAATTTGCTCAGTGATGAGTCCATCTAATTTGTGGCCAGATGATCATTCCTCAGGAGTTACAATTAAACTCCACACTGTCTCCATATCTCTAACGCCAACATAGCTTCCCCATCAATGTCACAGGCAGAAACCAAGTATTATCAAGATATCAGTTTCTAAATTGTATACAGATGTTTTACATCTGTGTGAATTTTCACTTATACATTTTCTTATTTTAAGTCCCAGAGTAAATATCACCCCTAGACAAATGTTTAACTTTTCATCACATTTCTATTGTTTGTGTACCAGACAAAAGAGAACAAGGATGGAAGAAAAACTGAAGACATGTCTACTACAGTTAAATTTTTCAAGACAGAAAATTATTATTAGTACCTTATACATAATAGGTAATAACATTGAATGTTTATATATAGCCATTCCATTTAATACCCATAGCAACCAATTGAAGTAATTACATATATATATTTACATATATATGTATATATATACATATATACATATATATATATATATATATATATATATATATATATATAT
>NW_004567145.1:3665880-3709080 GCF_000260355.1 Condylura cristata
ATATATATATCTTTTACAAAGGCATAAAATCAATGTCCTCAGATGCTTATGCTGGTAGGAGGTCCCAGAAGTTAAGACTGAGGTGGGGGGCGGCTGTGCCTGAAACTCAGGCCGAAAAGGTAAAAGATAAGGACATGGAGATGAAGCAATACAAGAACTGGAGTACAGACTAGAGGTGTGGGGGTAATGTTAAAATATTGGAATGTTGCTTGTGGTTAAAAACTAACAGGATGCTGTCGAAGGCCCTGGATGTTAACAGAAGCCCAGGCACCAGCAGGATATTACTTGCAGGTACTACCTCATAAAGGAGGATCCAAGACTGACTCATCCTAATGGACTTACATACTTTGGAAATTTCCCAGCATGCGAATTTCTCTATATAAGACCCTCTGTTCAGAGGCTCGGGGCCCATCCCGTCTGGGCGAGACCACTGTGTCGGTACACTCTGGGATTGGACCCTAGCCTGGGCTAGCAATAAAAGCTTGTACTTGCCTTTTGCATCGGTTCTGTGTCTGAGCATTTCTTGGACTCTAACATTTGGGGGTTTGTCCAGGATCTGCCGACTACTGAGAACCATGGCAAGGCCTGCTTATGCCGTTCAGGATCGCTGGGGTGAACGATGAGTTGGGAAACGTCCCAAAGGTAGAGACACACACATTTTCATAGGAGGTGCCAGACCCAATGTGGAAACTGGGGAGGACCCCGATGTGGAAACCGGGGAGGGACTGAAGTGGAAGTCTGGTCCTATAGAGGTTTTGGCTAACTCTTATTTGGGAGTGCTAGGACAGGCGTAAGTGCAGTTTACCTTGATGTTTCCCTCAGATGAGGAATCCATCCGGAGAAGTGCCGGGCTATAGACCTGGAATTCCGGTCCTATTTGCCATACTGGTGAGATCCTGCAGGTTTCTGTTTGTCCGGCCGGCCGGTCTGTCTTGTCTTACATTTTTGCTTCCCATGTGTTTTCCTTGCTTTCTATAACCTCTTATCACTGTTCTTCCCTAACCGGGACTGCACCTTCCACATTGCTTTTGTCATCGTGATCAATTGCAACTGTAAACTGTAAATAGCTGGCAAACCTGTACAGCCTTTTCTTGCTCAGGCGGGGCTCCCCTTCTGGGAGCAAATATTCGCTCCTTGCTATGGGGACCAGATTTCTTCTCCTTGTTTAAGTGGATCCAAGCCTTTAACTTGAGGTGCAACTTGAAATGTTCTTTCTATACCTGCTTAAGACAAATCCAGAACTGGGATTCTGGTCCTACACTTTATCTTCTTAGGTGTCATAGGGATTCTTTGTTAACTGGGATTGAGCTCATCAGCCATACGTGGACCAAATGCAAGCTATCTTTCTTGGGGGGGGGAACCTTCTAGATAAAAAATCTGTCATAGTCTTTCCACCCAGAAAAGAGAATGGCAAGGACAAATAGCAAGTCTGGGGACCCTCAGAACCAGGGGAATTCCTCCTTAAGATAAGGATGCTCACAGAATAGGAGCACTCCCTGGGGGCATAGCCAGGGCTGCCCCCACTCCTTCAGTTACTCATCTGGGATGAGGTCTGCTCCCTCCATTCCCTCAGCCTACTCTGGGCTCTCTCTGACTCACTTTTATAATTCTAGCTGAAGTCCTTCATATTAACCCAAAAGGCATAACTGCCCTGGCTGACTGGTATGGGGCTCCCATTGTTCTCAGCTAGCAGCTGCCTGCACCTTTGCTCCAGTGCTGAGATCATTGGTATGTCCACCACCATCCAGCCAGGGGGAAATGTTTTTTTTTTATTCCATCTTTATATAGTCTTTTGGTCTAGTCCATGGTAAACATCTCTTATTTTGCTGTGTCTTCTAAGGTCTGTTTGGTTTGTTTCAGATAATATTGTCAAATTGTTGTCAAATTCAATAATATTGTGAAGTTTGGCCTTCCTAACAGGCAAAGTCTATTATATAGGGTGCTATATTGGTTAACAGACAGGATCTTATTCTATTGCCTCGCTTGGTCCCCATGGTCTGTAAGTTAAATGTTTTTGTTTGTTTGTTTGTATCATGGAAACGGGTTCCTTGTCTGGCTTGGGAAAACAAAAAAATTAAATTATTCCTAGGTTTCCTCTGCTTATCTTAGTTATCTTGAAATCTGTGTCTTTGGTTCTAGGTCTTCTGTAAAGGTTAAAAACTGGATACTAATTCTATGTAAAAATATTTAACTTGTATCTTATGGAAAAACTCAAGTATATCAAAACATAAGGTGTAACCAACTAAAACCTAAGTTATTTAAAAATTAAGTTGTTAAAGATGTGTATAACCTAGAAAAGTTACTAAATGACTAATATGAAGCCAGTAACAGGCTTCTCAGTGTCTTCACAAATATTGGTAAAATAACTATCTCATAAATTGGTACTTATGGCCAAAGTACCAATTTTACCTCCAGATCTTGTTTTACCTCCAGATTGTCAGTTATGAGCTGGAGACTATATAAATTCTGACAAAATAAGTTAAAGATCCCTATCTAAGATTTGGTAAACTAGTTCAAAATCTAATGATTCAAAAAGCATGCATGCCTTAAAGTTCTAATGTTATATGTATTAATCTTTGTGTTAAAAAAAATGCATGGTATTTGCCCCAAAAAAGTAATTAACCTGGTTTACTAACCAGGTACTCTTCCAGGAAATTAAATCTGCTTGTCTCTTTAACAAAAACTTTGTAAAAACTAAAGTTTTATAATAAGTGTTAAAGGTCGAAAAGTATTTAAAATTCCCATGTGCTGATATCAGTAGTGTATTATCAGTAGTGTAATCTTGGTTACTCTTATACTCAGGTTTTGTTAACTAAAAATCTGATATTATCAACATGACTAAGTCTTTTAAACAATTAGGTGTACTCTAAGTCTTGATCATACTGGGGTAATTCTTTTTAAAATCTGTAAGTTGGTTTATCTGTTACTCACAGAGGTCATCTACAGTAATGACAAGTCACTTATATAGCTTTCACTCAAGGATAATTCATAAAAGCCATTTGTAGTTAATAAACCTTTTTCTTCCTATTTCCAAAGCCTTAGGTTTTGAAGTAAAATTTGGTAGTCTGCCATTTCCGTTATCAAAGGAAATTTTGTGGGATTTCAGTAGAACTCCAGAGACACTCCAAATACTGGAAAGGAAGCATTGTCACTTGGGAAAAGGGTAAAACATGGCAAAAACATAAGTGTTAATACTACATTTTTATTGTCTTGAAATACTATATTCAATGTTTGGCATTTGCAGAATTTGCTTCTGGGGAAAAAAAAAAAAATGTTTACAGACAAAGACCTCAACTGATTTCAACTGATTCCAACTGATAGAAATTTTAACAGTGAATTTTTTTCTACAAAGAACTGAACAGAATGATTTGTACTAAGTTTTTGTTTGAGATAATACTGGCATTTTTTCTTTTTCCCATTTGATTTAAAAAAAAATGTTTTCTTGTTTTGAGTAACCAGAATCTGCAATAATGTTGTTTTTTAATTTTTTTCAGCATAACTAACTTGTGTTTCCATTTTTCTCTCCCCTTGATACCAACAAAACAAAGTATAAAATTGTGGTAGTACTATTTAATACTCATGAGTTTATTTTTGCATAACTTCAATAAGGAATTTTGTCCACTTAAACTAAAGAAATTGGAAATGTGTTTCAGTGGCTTTGCTTGGCATTCTCCAGGAACTTCAAATAGAGCTGAACCAAGAAGAGGAAAACCTGCTGCTTTGTTTTAGGGTTCCAGAGATCTCCAAAGAAGGTGAGGAAAATTGCCTCCATTGGCAGCCCTGGATGACACAGAAAATTAAAAATTTCTGGTAACCTTGAGAAGAGAAATTCCAGACTGAGTCTGCTGAGACCAACGTTGTTCTGTGTGGATGGACATCAACAGTTCACTCTGATCCTGTATGGAGTACTCCAACAAGGTCAATAACAACAACAAATTGCTACTTGATTATTCTCCCCTGTGATTTTATGCAAAAATAAAAAAAAAATGTTTAAAAGGTAGCTTGAGTTTGTAAATAACTTGTGTATAGTCAGGTAAAGTTGGAATCAAGGTTGAGAGAACTTAAAAAAAAAAGCAAGACAAAACCAGTTTTTAAATATTTTTTTTTGTTTGTACCTGTGAGTTTGATATATACTAGAAGTGTGTTTATTTATTTTTTTTTCACATGTACTAATGGACTGTTTCCCAGTTATGACCATCATACTGGACATTCATGGACAATGTTGGTGACTGACTGCCTCCTAAAAATCTGTGCTACTATAGATATGGTTGTATAAAAATCAAAAGGAGGGATTATTGTAACAAGGTGGTCCCCTGGAAAAGGTGAAGTCCCTGGTTCCCTGCCCTACCCAGGATCTGCCCTGCACAGGAGGAGCAGAGAAGAGAAGAATCTGGAGAGGAGTTTGGAGAAGGAGGGTCAGAAGGTGACCTGAGGGAGCCACATAGAGCAGAGAGACATGTGAAGAAACTGCTTGCTTCTGGCCTTGGACTGGTTGAAACAGAGGTGGGTGACATGGTCTAGATCCTGGTGGAAGGGCTTGCATTTGGTGATTTTGATCACATCCACAGCCATAAAGATGGATGGAGTAAATCTAGGATTCACTACTCTTGTCTAAAGACCCTGCCAGCAGGAACACAGAGCAATGGAGTAAATGACCACACCCCCTACTAAAAGCTAAGACTTTCAGTACAATAATCATGCTGGACTGAGAAGTCCAGTTAAATGTAAGTAGTACTCCAAAACAGATGGGAGCTAGACCTTCTGTTTCTCAAACAAGGGGGACTGTGGGTGGCCTGAGTTAAAGAGTGCTGCTTCTACACTGACCACACCAGTCTTGAGAGATTTCATGGCTAATATACGGGAGGATGTACTCAAATGAAAGCATAAAAGAGAGGCTAAGGAATCCTGGTTTGAGTCCTGGTTTAACAATTCTCCTTGGCTGACTACCCGGTGTCTGCCCTAACAGGTCACCTAGTTTTGCTTATGCTAATGCTTACTTTTGGCCCTTGTATAATCAATCATTTGCTTGCTTTTGTGAGGGATCTATTTGAGGTGGTACAGACTCTCATACTCAGGCAACAATATCAGCAATTGGGCACCCCCCAGAAGAGTACTCAGCTGTGTGACCCATGATTGGGTCCACTGACAGCAGTCTCAATTCCAAAAGGGGGACATGTCAAAAAATTGGAATGTTGCTTGTGGCTAAAAACTAACAGGATATTGTCAAAGGCCCTGGATGTTATCAGAAGCTCAGGCACCAACCAGCAGAATATTACTTGCAGGTACCACCTCAAAAAGGAGGATCCGAGAGTGACTCATTCTAATGGACTACATACTTTGGAAATTTCCCAGTCCGCGAATTTCACTATATAAGACCCTCTGTTCAGAGGCTGGGCGAGACTGCTGTGTCGATACACTCTGGGGATCAGACCCTAGCCTGTGCTAACAATAAATGCTTGTACTTATCTTTTGCATCATTTCTGTGCTCTGCATTTCTTAAGCTCTAACAGTAAGAGTGGTGTTGTTTTTTTGAGTTTGTGGTCCTTAAGTACACTCTGGAAAAGGTTTGACCAGAGTTCCCCTTTCAGCGGCACATGGCGAGTTTCTCCATAAGACAGAGACTACGTTAAATTTAAAAAGTAGGTTTATTAGTGAAAAAGAGAGGAGTTTTGGGGACTCAGATAGGCATAAGCAGGCAGAGAGAGATGTTCCAGAAGGGACAAGTTTGCAGAGAGAGACTTGCATGATTGCAGGCAGGCAGTTTTAGGAGAGTGGCCTCTTCTGGGGGAGGTCAGTGCAGAGAAGTCCCTGCAAAGCACAGACCACTGGCAGGCAGGAGGCTGCTGCCCACAGAGAATGGGAAGAAAGAAGCATCTGCATAGTCACAGGTGGGCAGAGGACTGCTGCTGGGAGCCAGTGCAGACTGCACTGATATATATAGCTTCTCTTTGGGAAGAGCTCACTCCTTGTGAGCCTACGTTTGTTGACTTTGAATAGAATTTGAAAGAACAGGAGATTCCCTCCAGAGCTTCATCTCCATGTCCTAATCTTTTACCTTTTGGGTCTGAGTTTTAGGCACAGCCCCCAACAGCCTTATGGGCTGGGACCTGCCACCAGCATAGTCACCTGAGCACCCCTTGATTTTATGGCTGTGTTAATTGCTATGTTAACCACTTCTACCCATCCCCCTTGTGTGAATCAATCTTGTGATACCTCCTCCCATATTCCTTCATCTAGAGGATTCACCAGAGACAGAATGGGGAGCAGAATATGCAGATGTACTAAAATATGCTGCTGAGGGGAACAGTGGACAGGACAGAAGAGATCTGCTGTCAAGTGGAGATTCCTAGCCTGAGGGGATCAAACCCCTGCTTCAGTGGCTAGGGATAGCTCTGGGAAAGGTTTCACCAGAGCTCCCCTTTCAGCTGCACATGGCAAGATTCTTCATGAGACAGAGACTCAGTTATATTTAAAGAGTAAGTTTATTAGACAGGGACAGTAGGGGAAAAGACACTTGCATACGTGCAAGTGAGCAGGAAGAACTGCCCCCAAAGGGACAGGCTTGCAGAGGGAGAGGCCTGCAGAGTTGCAGGCACAGGAACTAAGTAGAGAGCGGCCTCCACCTGGGGAGGTCAATGCAGAGAAGTTCCAGCATGGTCACAGGCATGCAGGAGGCTGCTGCCAACAGAGGGAAAGAGTGGGTGGCAAGAAGCACCTACATAGTCACAGGTGGGCAGTGGAACAGCTGCCCAGTGCTGGTGCAGAGACTGCCCTGATATAGGTAGTTTCTCCTTGGGAGGGGCTCACTCCTTGTAAGCCTAGGTAGAACTTGAGAGGACTGGAGATTTCCTGATGAGCTTCCTCTCCATGTCCTTATCTTTTGCCTTTTGGGTCTGAGCTTCAGGCACAGCTGCCAACAATCTGTTATCTGCTGGAACTCTTGGAGGCTTCCAGGCATCCTGGACATGCTGGACATCTGGCTTTGGTGCCTGAGGACCTTGATGTTAGGGCTGTGTCAGCTGCTGCACTAGCCCCTTCTATCTGGCCCGTTTGTGTGACTCAGTCTTGGGATTCCTCCCCTGCATCCCTTCCTCCATCAGTTAGCACTGCCTTTGACCCCTGTGCCACCAGTAATTCTTGACTTTCTGTGCTCCTGTGTCAACCCAGCATTTTTTTTTTCTCTCTAATAATGGCCATATATTTAATGGAAACTACTCACTTCCCCTTCTAGTGTTTTCAAAGATTTTAGAAATGAAGCTATCTTCTGTAAGAAAAAAAAAAAAAAAAGCAAATAACCATAAGGAGGCTTAGAACAAATCTTTAACCCCCCATCACTTTTATCTACACACTTAAAATATGCTAATTACTCCCTATCCTGTATGCATTTTCGTCCCAACCCTCATGAGTTTCCTAAGTGAGCCAGATGTGATAGGATTACAGCAGAGTCTCTACTGCCATTTTCCTAAATGACTTTCTTTACAAAGATATTGACTTCCTCCTTCCCTTCCTTCTCACCCTCCTCCCCACATCTCTCTCTCCCTCTTTTTCTCTCCTCACCTTCAAGATCTCCATCTTCCTTTTTTATTCTTTCATATCCCTCTCACCTCTCTCACTATTTCTCCCCAGTTATATTAAAAATAAATGAAAATGAAGATGGCATCAATAAAACTGGAGAAACAGAGCTTTGTGTTATATAAAATGTATCTAAAACATGTCTTATACATTATATTGCATTTGTTTACTTAAAAAAAAAAACAAAAACTTAGAGCTCTCTCTGGTGGCACAGTTAAATCACAGCACTAAGAAACTAAAGCCACTTCAGCATGTGTTGGATCACTGCCCCAGAGGTGACCCACATGGCACATTAGACCTCTCCTGACCTGCCTGCTGCTCCCATCAGCAGTGTATTTCAGTAGATCCATCTGATCTGCTCCCCAATCTATCTCTGGTGAAGCCTTATCCCGCCCCTGCACCTATGGCCTGTACCCCAGCTCTGTTGCCTAAATAAATCAATCTTAAAAAAAAAATACCTTGTTTCTTTTTCACAATATATGGTTTCTTCCCTCAGTTGTTGTCAGCAATTTCCCCTCTCCAAAGTGTTCTGTCCTGTACCAAACCCCATGCTCTCCTCTCCCCCCACTTTCTTTACTCTCCTCCTTTCCTCTTTCTCAGTGACTTGGCCTATGGTCTGCTTTCAAGGGTCAGTCTTACAGTTTGTCTTTGTCTTTGATACTTTATTAAGTTTCTCTAGATTCCACATATAGGTGAAATTGTCTGGATTTTTTCTTACTACTTTAAGTTCACTTCTCTTAGGTTAATTCCTTCTAGCTCCATCCACATTGTCACAAATGGTGTGAGGTTCTTCTTTTCAAATGATGAGTAGTATTCAATCCTTTATATGTGCCACATTTTCCTGATCCACTCAGATCTGTTATAGGGCTTTTAGGTTGTTTTCATATCTTAGCCACTCATTCTATAAACAGAATAAATTAAAACATTCTATAAACAGATGAGTCAGAGGAGTACAGGTTTCCTTTTGAATTCTTATTCTTGTGCTCTTTGGATAGATACCTAGGAGCTGAACTATTGAGTCACATGGTAATCTTTTGAGGAATTGCCACACTTCTTTCCATTGTGACTGGAGTCATATACATTCACACCACTTATGCAACTCAATAAAAATAAAACAGCCCAATTAACAAATGGGCAAGGGCTCTCCTTGGTGGTGCAATGGATTAAAATGCAGCCTCAACCACTTGAGTGCTAGTTCAACCTCCACCCCCAAGCCCCCAAAGTGCCACATGGTACAACAGACCTATCTTGTCTCACCCTCTACTCCTCTCTGCAATGTACTTTCTTGATCTCCCTGTTTTGCTCCCTGTTCTGTCTTTGGTGAATGCTCTCACCACCCCTACATAACACCACCCCTAGTACCCTATGCATAAATAAGTAAATTAATTAATAGATAAATAGGTAGACAGATAACCAAACAAATAAATACATGCTTACTTTTTCAGGTTGTTAAACTGTGGTTTGTTTAAAAAAATAGTCAAAATAACTAAATAAAACTTCTCCAAAGAAAACACACAGATGGTCAAGAGACATGAAAAAATGCTTATTATCACTGATCATCAGGTAAGTGCACTTCACACCTGTGATTATGGCTTACATAAAAAATAATTAAAAACAAACAAAAAAAGAGTGCAGGCAAGGGTGAAGAGAAAAAAGATCCATAGGACACTATTGGTGTGAAAATAAACTGTCTTGATTGCAAAAGAAAAATATATTTAGAAAGAATTCATTTGGAAGAACTTATCTGTTCATTAAATTAACTTGTGAATAACTTTATTTGATGTTTGGAAACAGGAATACAAATGAACCGACTCTGATATATTTGAAGTTCTATAATGAAAAAAGGTAACTAATGAGAACTGATCATTAAAATAGATATGAAGGTAATAATTTATTATTCTCACCTGAAACATCCCAATTTAGGTTGTAAATCAATGGACAAGCATAAAGTATTTTAACAATTGGTATTGCAAACAGCATAAAAAAATGAAAGACAACTATTTAAATTCATAGCTTAACATGTCTCAAAAACTGGTATATCTTAAAATCTATATAAGTACATGTGATTTTTTTTTTAAGATTCATGTATTTATTTATGTCTACAGAATTGGGGTACAGACCAGAGGTGCAGGGGTGGTGAGAGACAGAGTGGGGAGCAGAACAGGCAGATGGACAAAGTACACTGCTGAGGGGAGCAGTGGGCAGGTCAGGAGAGGTCTGCCACACCATGTGGGTCACCTCCAGAAGGGGATCAGACTCAAGCTGAAGTGGCTTTAGCCTCTTAGTGCTGTGCTTCAACCCACTGCCACCAGGCAGGGCCCCCAGTACATGTGAATTTAAAGCAAAATGAAAGGAAATGATATTTTCTGAAGAAGTTAAAGGATAAATAATTTGAATCTCTGAAGTCATCAAACAGAACCTTTCTTTTAAGATGGCAGAATTGTATTGTCAATTACAATGTGTATAGAGAAGGGAAACCATAACAGAATAAAGAATGATTATACACATATAAACAAACACACAAAATATTGGCACAGGAACAAAAATATGTGTGTGAACACAATAACACTTGTAATAATAAAAAGAAAATAGAAGATCTTTGTATCATGTGTATAATATATATTACTAGTTATTATTTATATTTTAATAATAAAAATAGAACAATGATTTGGTTATCTTGAAAGAATATATTTAAAGTAAAAGGGAAATTATATAACTATTGTCTCTTCTTATCATGCATAAGTAACATACACTTATTGATATTACCCTCATTGATATTTTATATCTACTTTACTGACTAATGTAACTTCTTACAGTGTTTGTCTTCTGGCTATCCCAAATTAAGGTATTTCCATGCTTAAACCATCCCCACAATAGTACTGATTGCTCTCTCCTAATGTTCCCTGGATATTGAGGGCCTACATGACCTTATTTATATCCTGAAGATGTCTGAGAATATTCATGGACAGGCAGGTAAAGTTCATGCACATTGTTCCCTGTAAACTGAATTAAAATTGGCAATTAAACTCTATTGGGTTGCAATGGCATGGAATTCAGAATTGTGTTATAACTGCTTTGCAGAGTTATTGCCCCATCGTGTTCCTGTGCATTACCAAGGTATCTTGTTCAAGTTGATCTAAGTGGATCCAAGTTTATCTTAAGTTTACCCTAAGAACTCTTTGTGTCAGAATACCCAGCAAGATATGCTGATGGATGACAGTTACAAACCTATTATTTACTCTTTATAAACAAAATACATTCACACTTCTTTCTTAACCATAGACTTTTTATAACTTTAGGAAACTTCCCCTATCATTAAATGGAAAAACATTCAGTTGTGCAGAACCTGCTTTTCCATTCTTAACTCTTGAAAGATTTTCTCCAAGAAAAAAATATCTCATGCAAAATATACAACACATAAGTAGTTAACACATGCATGGATAGATAGTTATGTATATATCTGTATATGCACAATATATAATATATATATGCAATATATATATATGTCACTAAACTATAATGTAATCAAGATAAAAATATAATAGAGGAATAACATTTATGTAACTTTAATAACGTAGATTGTCTCTGAATGTTCCTACCTATACTGTAAAATTGAATACTCACACTTATACTGCCTTTTGAACATTATCCTTCATGCTACAAATGAAAAAGTTATATTTTGGATGCCGATTTACCTAAAGTGAACAAGTGAATAGAAAAATCGGAAGCTGAAGTCTTGCTGTTTGACCCCAGGTAATGTATTTTGTATGTATGTTATGGTGTGTGTGTGTGTTTCCTTTTGGAATGTACTGCTGGGGAAATCTGACTTCAGAAAGCTATAGGCCATTGGTAATTTTATCCAACTAAAAGGATAAATTGAAATTTTCAATGTAATACAATATCATTATTTAATAATTTTAATTTAGAGTAAATTATAATTTGGGGGCATTAAATAACTTTGTTCAGGTGGAAAATCTGTTATTCCTCATTGTATACATGTACTGTGGCAATGTGTTTATATATGTGGTATGCACACATAGTTATGCCCATCCTAAGTAAAGGAGTTGTGCAAGAGAGAAGTCATTGTTATATTTGTTGGAAGTGACCAAAGATTTACTAACAAGGAAGCCTTGAATCCAAGCTTGATAAGGTGGTAATAAACTGATCTTGCAACCAGGATGGGACTAGCTGAAGGTGATAATGAACTGATAATTAGCTGGGCCTAGCATCCAGGAGATATAGGTGAGAGGAACTGGGCCTGGCATCAGGGGACACAGCGATGAGTCACCTTTTGGAACGTGAACCTAGAATCTATATAAAAGACCCTTTCCTCCTTATTGGGTTGGCAGTAGCTATGGACCCCACCTTAGGGGCTCCATCTCAGCTGCTGTCCTGGAGCAATAAACTCTGTTTGCTCAGGCTTTCTGCCCCCAGTCCTGAAGGTGACCCACATGGCAATGTTGGGAATGTTGTAAAAAGTTATTTCCTACTAGACAGCTCGCCCCCTCCAGAGCCATTGATCCTGGAAGGTGCTGGCCTGGTGGGTTCCCAGAGATAAGCCTAGAGCCCTGCCTGATCAAGATAAGGTCCCAGCGTCTGTCTGTCTGTCTGTCTGTCTGTCTGTCTGCCTGCCTGCCTGCCTGCCTGCCTGCCTGCTGTGTCCCTAACATCTGCATAAACAGGAATTTGCAGGCACCCACCACCAACGGACAGACGCACTCAGTGGAAAATCTCCAGCCCTACTAACTGCCCTTATAAACCCCACTCTGTAGATCTTCAGGATCCTTCCTTGAGGGGTGCACCTTCTGTGACAGGGCACATAAAGGAAGGATCCTGGCTCGAGCTAGCCTAATAAAGTCTCGTTTGTTTTTGCATCAGACATGGGCCTTGGTTGTTATTGAACACGGCAATATTTTACACTCTAACAGGCACGGCACACCTCTCCTGGCCCACCGACTGCTCCACTCAGCAGTGTCAGTCAGCCTGTTCTGCTTCTCTCTCTGTCTCTGCTGAAGCCTCTCAGCTCTCCTGCACCTCTGGCCTGTACCCCAGTTCTGTATGAATAAATAAATAACATCTTTAAAAAAATGTTGGGAACCCACTCAGAGGCCCTATGGGGATGGGAGGGGGGATGAGCTTGGATGAGTCCCTTAGCTATGAAGATAATTATGGAATTCCTTAAACAGTAGACCATAAGCAACATGCACAGGTGGTAGGGAGGTTGTACACTCTTGCTGTAATAAGGAGTAGTAGAAATCATGGTTGGGACAAATGAGTGTCTCTCCTTATTTTCCAGACAAGGCACAGAAAACCCTTGTAACCCAGAAATTGTTCAAAGAATGGGCAAGTATTTCTCCCTCCAATGGAATTAGTCATAGGATGCTGGGATATGTTTCACTGAGGTGGTTATTTTCTCTATGAGAAGTATGCACTATTCAGCTCAAGGAGAGATACAGGAAAACCCTGACCTGGTAGAGGAAGAGGTGTTTTCTCTCCAGGTCACTGGCACAGCTCTGGAGTTACTATTGCTTATACTCTTCTGCTTTCCCCAGTAACCTTTTACAATCCCTGCCAGCAAGACACTGATCATGTCCTCCCAGCTCAATTACTGAATAGCTTCTCTCTTTAGATGATAACTCACCATGTCCCTGAAAGAAACAATGGCCATAAGATCCAATTTTTCTTCCATCTCCCTCCTTAAACTCCACAAACATGTATTTTTATAGTCCTGCTATATAAACTGGATTGAAGATCCATATTTTCTGTTCTTCTCTGTGACTTTGGATTACTGCAGTCACCTCTGTTGTTTCAAGGAATCTCTACTAGAATAAAGGGGGAAGTGACAACAAAAAAGTACAGGATACATAAGAACAAATTAAATGTTAGCTTTTGTTATTTTTATTTTATATAACAATTTCCTCACATTGGATAATCTGATTTATCAATACATGTTGATAAAACATTTTATAAGATGGCCATAGAAAAATCCTTAAGTTTCTGTGGAAAACTTATTGAAGCAATCCGTTTAGCAAATGGCAGGTTGTAAAATGAGTGCATACAAATCAGTTGGATTCTTATATACAAAGAATGAAGGAGAAGAGGAAGTTAAGAAAAAAAAAAACATGAAATGAAGAATAATGTAAAATAAATTAAAAAATAAGAAAATAAATAAAAACAAAGGTGATCCCATTGACAATTTCACACTTACACACAGGAAATAGCAACAAGTATGCCTAACAAAAGAGGTAATGTTGGGGACCAGCCTCAACAGGAAGCCTTATCAGAGCAGGGTCTTTGAGTCATCAGAAGCTGAGATTCACAAAGGGAGGGGGGAGAGGGAGCAAGGAGACACAGGAGTCAGTCTAGGGTGGAAGTGTCTCCTGCTCAGTTTTTAACAGGTCTTTATTTATACTGTGTAGCAAGTAGTTGATTACAATAATATGTAAGGTGAGGTGTAGAGAAAGAATTCACTATTAAAGTTCTCAAGGAAGAGGGGAACAATGCATTCTTTCTTGACATTTCATAATGTACTAAATTATACTTATTTTTTATAACATTCATGTATACAGATGTTTAACTATAACTCAAAGGATATGGGGTCTTGGGAAAGGATGAGTTTTTATGCTAGTAAAAGGTTGTTAAGGGTTAAGGGAAATAATACATTTTGTGTTAGCAGATTCATCATTGATTGTTTAAAGAGAGGCTAATGGCTAACTTAAGGCTAGCAGAGAGTAGTTAGTAATTGTTTAAGAAAAGGCTAATTCAAGAGGAATTTATACAGCAACATCTGTTAAAACAATGTTAGGAAAATGCTTTTGATTCCTTTTGCCCAGGGAGTCTTATCTGAGGTTTGCTTTAAGTCTCAAAAGACCAAGGAAGCTCCCCTCAGGTCTATGCCTTGGGGGTCTTATCTCTCCTGAGGCTTGCCTTTTGTCTAAGGAGACAGAGGAATTTTATGCCCTAGGGTAGTGCTTTCTTGCCTGGGACAAGCAGCCACCTATGAGGCTAAGGCAAACCAGTTGTAAGCTGATGGTTGCTCAGAATATTTTTGATATCATGATTATACAGAAAGGGGTTGATCTTAACATAAGCTAGTAGTAGAGGTCCTGATTTTTCAGGTAGTCATTTTTTTCTCCTGGCATTATCAGTCAACAAGAGTTACATAGCTTGTGTTAAGGTAAGAGATCTATATAAAAGGACAATTTTTTAAAAAAGATTCATTTATTTATACATACAAAAGTTCACACAGGCCAGAGTTGCAGGGGTGGTGTGACGATTCACCAGAGACAGAGTGGGGAGCAGAACAGGCCAACTGACAAAGTATACAGTGGAGGGGAGCAGCTGGCTGGTCAGGAGAAGTTTGCCACACCATGTGGGTCACCTCTGGGGTGGGCCAGATCAAACTCATGCTGAAAATTTAGCTTTTTAGTGTTGTGCTTTAACCTGCTGCTCCACCAGAGAGGGCCCAAGAGATCTATATAAAAAGACTTTTAAGGCATTGTTGATTGGAATAGAAATGGATACTCATGGATTGATTGCAAGAATCAACATTGTAAAGATATTCTCAGTAGATATCCTCATACAGACATTGTAAAATAATTGCCATAGCCAAAACAAACAAACAAAAAACAAACAAACAAACAAACAAAAAAACAGATTTAATGCAATACCAGTAAAAAATATATCAATGAGTTATTTTGAAGAACAGGAACAAATACTACTGAAACTCATAACTCACATCAAATTACAAGATCCTGAATAGCAAAAACAATCTTGATAGAGAAGAAATCGAATGTCAGCCTCACATGTCAAGCCTCAAGCTATATTATAGTCATAACAATTAAAGCAGCCTGGCACTGGAATAAAAACAGACCCATATACAAATGAAATAGTATGGATAACTCAAAAATATACCTTCATATATATAGACAGTTAATCTATGACAAAGATGCCAAAAAACTGGAACAAGGATAGCCTCTCCAATAAATAGTGTTGGGGAAACTGGACCACTTCAGGCAAAAGAATGAAAGCAGACCACAATATCACACCAAAAACAACTCAAAATAGATCAAAGACATAGATGTACATTGTGAAAGCATAAAAAAAGATAGACAAAAACAAAGGCAAGACACTATCAGTTTTAACAATGCCTTGGGATTCATCCCCAACAGCAAGGGGAAAAAAAAAAAGCAAAACAAACAAACAAAAAACTAAAACTATAGAACTATACCAAATTAAAAAAAAATTCTGTATACCAAAAGAAATCATAACTGAGCTTATTAAATGGGAGAAAATAGGTGGACACCAACTTCAAAGATGTATAAAGAACTTATAAAACTGTACAAAAACCCAAACAAGTTACCTAATCCAAAATATGAAAAAGAAAAAGAAAAGAAAAGAAAAGAAAAGAAGTACCATACCATACAAACAATATCAAAACTCTACAAAGAGCTTGCATGCTTCAACAAAAGCACAGCAAACAAACCAGGCAAAATGGGAAGGAGAACTAAAAATACATTCTCCACTGAGGAAATACAAATGTACAACATACATGAAACAGTGTTCTACAATGTTCTGCATCACTTATTATCACATCATGCAATTAAAATCACAGTGAGATACTTTCACCTTGTAAGTTTGCTGTCCTGCTCATCTTACACATTATTTTCATAATAAACAAGCTATAATATTAATGTACTTTATATAAACTACTAGTCCATGAATTGCAATGATTTGATTATCTGAGAATCTAACTATCACTTATGATCCGCTATGAAGGAAAGAATCAAGGAAAACCCAATGACTGTTTTCTCTAAATATGGAAGATTATTATTATTGCTATGAAGATGACTGGAATCCACCCAACTGGACACTTCAGAAATGAAAAGTCTTTGGAACAAGGGATAAACAATGTACATCTTTGTCTTTTATCTATTTGGAGTTGTTTTTGGTGTGATATTGTGATCTACTTTCATTCTTTTGCCTGTAGTGGTCCAGTTTCCCCAACACTATTTATTGGAGACACTATCCTTGTTCCACCTTTATATGTTTTCATATAATGCCTGATTCTGGCCCTCCCTGGTGGTGCCGCAGGTTAAAGCACAGCACTAAGAAGCTAAAGCCACTTCGGCATGAGTTCAATCCCCGCCTGCCCCAGAGGAGAACCACATGGAGTGGCAGACCTCTCCTGACCCGCCCGCTGCTCCCCTTAGCAGTGTACTTCGTAAATTGGCCTGTTCTGCTCCCCACTCTGTCCCTGGTGAATCCTCTCACCTTCCACCTCTCTGGCCTGTACCCCAACTCTGTATGCCTAAATAAATCTTTAAAAAATAATTATTAAATATTTAAATGAATCTGATAAATTTAAAAATAGCATAGCTTCTTTCTTTCTTTCTTTCTTTTTTTTTTTTTTGATTGACCATGACTGCTTTATTTCAACTTTTATCACTAGGATTCTCCTCGTTCGCTACTGTGCTCTTTTGAAGATCATTGGGAGCTTTTTTTTGCCTTCTATTATAAAATAAGATAAAGCTATTGTGTACATTGTCTGTACCTGCAAGAATCTTCATGATTTTTAGTGAGAAATGGCAGTAGAGACTGCTACCAGGTACTGTTGTTGCTCTTTACTGTGTTATCCTAAATAATAAGAGATTTTCTAGAATGCTGCTTTATTAGAAACTACATTCAAATTTTAATATTATTACAAATTGAGTAGCCGAAACATCTACTTTCAAGTAAGTTATCAATAAGGAAAATTTAAATTAATATAAGCTAAAACCTCTGACAGTCTATGAAAAAAAGGGGCAGATACAAATCTTACAATAACATATAGAGTATATATTTTATAAAGCAATATAGGAGATATGCATGTTTATTCACAATGATTCATCTATAAGACGTGATTTCATAATGAAATGCTACTTCAATAGAATTTATGCTTTGATTTAAAATTAAAAATCAATTATTTGTTGCTAATTCAGTAGAATATCCCGAATTTGAATTTTATGTACTTTTAGAATGCTATGGAACCATGTAAAAAAAAATATATATATATATGTGTGTGTGTGTGTGTATTGCTGTGACATTCTTAGATCAATATCTTATTCTGTAATACATGTTTGAACAATTTAAGAGACACTTGTCCTTTTCTTTTTAGTTTCTTCTTTATCAACCCCAAACTGGAGAATTTATAATATAAAGCAGTTTACTTTACATGTGGATAATATATTTTCATTTATTTCTTGCATATTTCATTTAGTATCTTTTCATCTTATGGTATTTATCAAAAAAGTATGCATGTATGCCATTTTCAGCTTTCTGATTGTTTATATCACAAATAAATATAAAATGTGTCCATAATATTGTAAGTCTGCGTTATCATGTAGAAATATCATCCATGCATGTTAAAATGATACTGACCTTTATATTTTATCTTCTTCTTTATCATTCATGTCCCTATTACATTTTATTTAATGCATATTTTAGCATGTACTGTTTTATTTGCATTTTTATTCAATATAAAATATTTCATTTAAAAATAAATAATACAAAAATAGAAGTTATTGTATATAGTGCTTGTCCAAAACTTGGATTGGGCCTACAGCCAATGGAACAATAGGTTTTGTTTTTTTTTTTTTTTTAGATTTATTTGTGCATACAGAACTGGGGTGCAGGCCAGAGGCTTAGGGGTGGTGAGAGGCTTCACTAGAGACAGAGTGGGGAGCAGAACAAGCAGATGGACGAAGTACACTGCTGAGGAGAGGAGCAGGCGGGTCGGGAGAGGACTACCGCGCCATGTGGTCACCTCCAGGGCAGGCGGGAATTGAACTCATGCGGAAGCGGCTTTAGATTCTTAGTTCTGTGTTTTAACCCGCTGCGCCACCAGGGAGGGCCGGAACAACAGTTATTTTATGGACAATAAGTTTTTAAGTTATTTGTCTTAAATAAGGTATGAGTTTGAATATCCACGGCCAGAGAAATGTAAAAGAGTTTTCAAAGGGGAAATGCAGGAATTGAAACTAAGTGTGAGAAACAGATGCTGTGCCTGTTACCACAAAGAAAAAAAGGAAACCATCCACAATGTACTTGTTCTCTTTGTTCATTCTATCTTCCTATTAAATTATCAACAATGTCCCTATCACAGCTAGACTAAAAGAAAGAAAAGAATAATACAGAATCTTGGGGGAAAAGGATGAAATAAGAGCTTCAAGCATGAGCTAAACTATAATTATAACTTCAACTATTTGAACAATTTGGGCTTCTTTACCTGGAAAAATTCCAGGTCAATTCCATTAACTGGGTCATTTGAATTAAAACAATTTAGGCACATTTATCTTTGAAATACCTTTATCACATTAAATACCTCACTTTTAAACAAAAGGAATCTAAAATAACTAATATTTATTTGAATGTGGAGAAGGTTGGAAGTAGAATTTCCATAAGTTTTAGTTTGCTTTGACCTTAACTTTCATTGGAATGAAATGATGCAGAAGAAAAAAAAAATACATAACTTGATACTCTAAAGTAACTTGCAAACATCTGTCATCAAAGGGCCTTCTTAGTGGTGCAAAGGGTTAATCCATAGGATTATGAATTTACACTCAACCACCGTAGCATGAGTTTTATCCCGCGATGGCCAGAGAGCTGACCAACATGGTACAGCAGACTTCACTTCCACCCCCAATTCCCCATTCCTGCCCCACACACTATCCTCAGTCAATCTATCTGTTCTGCTCCCCACTCTCTCTCTGGTGAATCCTGTCACTGGCACACCCCTGAACCTCTGACCTGTACCCCAATTCTTGCATGAATAAACAAAACTTTTTTTAAATAAAGTGTCATCATAGCTTTGTGCACTCATTTTAAATGCTTTTTTTCTATTTAACATCTTAAATATCAAATATATTTAAGCATGTTACTTTCTTATGCAAAAAGTGTGATAAATCTTCCAACATGGGAAAATAAAACTTACAGAATTAACATTTTATTTTAGTTCTGAATTTGCAAAGGTGAAATAGTAGGTTATAGTCAAAGGCTTAAATCCAATGGCCAAGTGTCTTATAACAGACATAGGGAAGAGAAGAAAGCGTAAAGATGGGACAGTAATGGGAACAATACATCCATAAGACATAGGAAACAGGGATTTTCAGACAACCATTACAGAAAGAAGAGGAAGTGAACATAATCTTCTAGTCTTCTAGGACTTCCAAAGATAATATGGTCTTTTTGACCAGATTTATGATCTTAATAGTATGGTTTAATCTACTTTGTTTATAGTTATTTGTTACTGTGGCTCAAGAAACAAACATGATGATGTTAAAAAAATCCAACTGATAGAGTTTCTCCTGAGTTGACCCATTGAGGCTTCTAGCCCTCAACAGTGGTGTGTGTCTTTGTTGGATCTCCATGGTTCAGTTTATCAAGAATTCCCTGAAGTTACACTAGAAAGAATTACCAACCTCAGTATCTAAACAATTTCAAAATCTGACCAAATTCATCATCATTCATTCTCCCCCCAGAGGCCTGAGAATCTGTCTACTTGTAACAAAAATTCTGTCAAGTCAGGTTAGCCAAAACCCCCTGCTTTTCCATTGAATATTTTTCTATTCACTGAGTTCACCGTTCTCCTTGATTATGCATGCCCCATTTTCCTTATATTCTCCTTTATTGCAAAACACATATTGTGGGAGGGTGGGGGAGGCTCCTTCAATAAATTATTATATAAAAATAATGTTTCCTTAACAGAAGTGTAGGACTTACCAGTATAGAATATGATGAAGAACATGGCAGACATTTCTCCAGTTCTCAGATTGTCAAATACTGTTCCTGGTGCACTTAATTTTGTCCTGATTGCAGGCTTTTCTATTTCTTCTAAGATAGAACATGTAAGAGGGAAAAACTGCAGCTGATTGACTTGTCAAGGGTTTCAGAGCTTGAATAAGTATTATCAAATAATATCATAACCCTATGATCCAAGACAAGTACCATATTACAAATACTTGAAAGTCATCTTACTAACACTAGCAATGATTCTTTGTATATAATGATAATGCTGCTAAATTAATCAATATGAATTTATTAAAAATTAATACTGTCATATAAAATCATTAAATATAAAACTTTGTACCTGATAAAGTGCTAAATATTAGTGTACTATATAGAAATTTATCTTAACAATAAAATTTGAAATTAGGAACTCTAAATATTATCCCTTAAAGATATCTCTAATAATATTGATTTGATTTTTACATTTACAAAATGTAAAATGGATTTTACACTTACACAATGTAAAAAAAAAATAATAGCAAGAATAGATAGGGATGACAGGCATGCCTAACTTATTATCTACTTGGACTAAATGTATGTCAGAGAAGATTAAAGAAATTTTACTTTTAAAACTTACAGATAAAAAAAGAAAGAAAACAATGTTTACAACTTTTTGTTATTGTCTTTTGTATTTAATGTACCCAATGAAAGCATTTTTAAAGTTATTTTTCTGTGCATCACCTGGCCTTTTAAAACAAGAAGACATTTGCAGTAAATTTGCACAACAAATTTAACACCAAGGTTATTTTCTTTAATATTTTCAGGGTCCTCCCTGTTCCCTACTCTGTCTCTGGTGAAGCCTCTCACCACCTCTGCCCCTCTGGCTTGTACCCCAGTTCTGTATGCATAAATAAATAAATATATCAAAAATTAAAAAATAATATTTGCAAAGAAAATTTAACCTTATTGTATTGATAACTTATAAATTGATTGCATATTTTAATTTAAGAAATAATGTTAACTTAGATAGAAATTAAATTCTTAAACTACAATAAAAGGAATTTGCTTTTGCATGTAACTATTTCAAAGTTTCAAATATTAAAGTCATTGGGTTAGAGACAGCACTAGAAACTTTTGGATAGAGTGTTGGCAGGAATTGACTGGAAAAGGAATGTGCACAGGTGACAGTGTTTTCCTTTGTCATAAAGCAAGACCCAGATATAACAGTCAACTACATGGCACAGATGTCTGGTGACACTGAAGTTTTGTTTTTTGTTTTTGGTTTTATTTTCCCTAAGGGTGCAATTGTACAGTTTCAGGAAATTGCTGAACTATAGTCAATGCAAATCTTAAGCCAGGCCAGACTTTTTCATTCCTGCACTTGGACATGCCAAGTCCCTTCCTGAAATTGAGGACAAGAAGAATACAGAAACATCTGTTTCTCTCTGTGCTTAGTAGTGAACATGGATGCAAGATGCTCATGTAAAACATAGTAATTACTACTAATGATCCTAACAAAGAGTTCATTTAATTATTAAATTCCACAATTGCAGGGATAGAAGCATCCAATTAACTTCAAAGCAGTGCAAAACAAAAACGACAAACCACAGACTAAAAACAGTAAAGATGTGGTCCAGTATAGGCAATATAGAAAGCCATCTTGGTACACGGCAACATCATATCCCAAAAACAATGAAATATTTCAAAGCTCTCAGCCAGAAAACAACATTCAATAGTATCTTATAGTGTCTTATTTGCTTTTGCCATAGAGTAAAAAATATTCATATATAAGTACCTATATTGAACCTTCAAATGAATAGCTTACTGCTATGTTCTTGGAAATACAGAAAATTTCACCCTCTATTAGCTGTCATCAATTGTCAAAATATTGCTTATATTAGGGGTTATCTTAAAACAGTACAAATTTAAATACATAAAGGAAATACCCTGCATATGTGTGCATTTGCATTTGTGTGTGCATATGCATACATGATGGAAAATATAGCAAATATGTGTTCCTGTAAAATAGATAACATTTAAAACTTTGGATGTGTTTGAAAATATTAATGATTCTTGATATTATTATATAATTTGAACCTTATTAACTTTTGAATATAGTTCTGATGCAATATCATATCCCAATTGTCTACATTCAAAAGCCTTTAGACATATGAACATTTTTTCAATTATAAAAGAAATATTCTATATATACTAAAGAGGATAAATTCACTTACATAATTGAAAAAAAAATACTACTAATATGTCCTTCCTGGTGGTGCAGCAGGTGAAAGCACAGCACTTAGAAGCTAAAGCCAGCCCTCCCTGGTGGCACAGTGGGTTAAAGCACAGCACTGAGAATCTAAAGCCACTTCCGCATGAGTTCGATCCCCACCTGCCCCGGAGGTGACCACATGGCATGGCAGACCTCTCCTGGCCCTCCCGCTGCTCCCCTCAGCAGTGTACTTAGTCGATCTGCCTGTTCGGCTCCCTGCTCTGTCTCTGGTGAAGCCTCTCGCTGCCCCTGAGCCTCTGGCCTATACCCCACTTCTGTATGCACAAATAAATAAATCTAAAAAAAAAAAGAAGAAGCTAAAGCCACTTCAGCATGAGTTCGATCCCTGCCCCAGCAGTGATGGCCCCCACAAGGCAGGCAGACCTCTCCTGACCCACCCGCTGCACTCCTCAGAAGTGTACTTCATAGGTTGGTCTGTTCTGCTCCCCACTCTGTCTCTGGTGACTCTACGCACCACCCCTACACCTCTGGCCTGTATCCCAGATCTGCATGCATAAATAAATCTTAAAAAAAAAAAAATTGATAACATCATTATAGCCATGGTCAATAAACAATTTCCTTAATGTTTTTTATAATAAAAGTTATGAAATTTGTTGATATAATTTTGAGCTTGGATATTTAATATTTAGGATTTTAATTAATATATTAATATATTTAAGAGAGAACATTTATATTTTAAATATACTTTCCATAATACTAAATTAATCAATTTATCTCTATAACCCTCTCTCTCTCTCTCTCTCTCTCTCTATATATATATATATATATATATATATATATATATATCTCTCTAGTGTTTTAACTGTAGGTATGAACATACTGCCATAAATTATATACAGAATTGTAAACAAATGTTACCTTAAATACACACACATTTATCAGTGAGTTTTTACAGTTTAAACCCTTTCCAATTTAAATATGAAATGTTTTCATATTATTGCAAAAATGGAGAGCTTGTTCCAAACATATTTAAGAAAATATCTAAGATTTATTCTTAAACAATCAGTGTCATTTTCCAACTACAAAATTAGATTAGACAACAATTAACATAAGACATTACATTTTTTTCTGAATACCTAGAGAAAAATCTAGAATGTGCTTACAAATATATATGTAAAATTATAAATAAGTCCTTTCACTATATGGAATATGATAGAAAAAAAACTATAACATACTTAATACAAATATCCATTTAAATGATAAATATGTTTTTTTCACTATATAGAATATGAATGCATTCATAAAATGTTGGCATTTGCAAAAAGCAGAACACTAGGGAATACTTATTCTTACTGAAAGAACTTGTATCCCACAGAGAGGAAGGTAACAATTCTAGAAAGAAAACAGTAAAGAAGTTTCAAAAGGGAGAACATTTTTAGTGAAGAAAGTGCAATAATAATCACTTTAAAACAATTGCTAGGGTTACTGTACCATATGGCCCAAAATAAAGAAAGTTTTTCTTTGGCTAATTCATGGCAAGGTTTTTGTAATTCATTGTTTGGCAGTTTTATGATTTTTTTTTTTTTTAACACATGAGCACAGGGACTGTTTATTTGATTTCACTGCTATACAGCCTGGAAATGGGTTTGGCAATTGTAATGGCCAACTGTGCTGCTCTGTTCTACGATAGCTTTGCAGTTTTTACAGGAGACAATGTAAGTTATCTCAGCAGTGTAAGATTCATAGCATACTAGCAACACTTCAAACCCCTTGCCTTTATGTGCCAAGAACTTATAGACCAGTTGGCAGCATGTTTTGTTTATTTGTTTCTCCCACAACCAATGTCATAACCATCATCACTGATGCAGTCTACCACAATTGGGCCACATTCCAGGGCCATTTTTTTCTTTCCAGAATCTCTTTCCTCTTGGTGCATACTATAGTCACCTTGTATTACTTCAGGGGTTAATGGCTTGTTCTGTACAATCTTGCTCTGGTATATGGAAGAAGTGGAACTTACATCTTACTCTGCCAACATTTCTGATTTTCTAGTCTTTAAAAGTATAACATTTTCTTGTTGCTGATGAGAAGAAATTGTTCATAAATATATATAATTAAAAATTGCTATATGTACTGTTCTTTAAATCACTCATATCTGAAAGAAAGCCTATGGTCTGATTTATAAATGTGATAGTCCAGATACATTTATGAATACCAGCTCTAAACCAGACAACCTCATCCTAAACTTGGCTCTTACATTTGCTGGTTATATCACCCTTGACACGTCACATAATCTTCCTGAACTAGAGTTTACTTCTCAGTAATAGGAAAATGAAAATAATGTTGCTGCAGCTAAGTTACTCCCAGAAGAAATTGTCTATATATTTCAAACTTGGAAATCTTACTTGTCCTAGATACTGGTGGCTGAAATAAATCACTAAATCCATGTATAGTAATATTGTATAGTATAGGAGACTTCAACGACAACAAAAATAGAAAAAAAAATGTTAAACATGGAAACAGAGTATCACATTGCAAAGTGAGTAAATTCTGGAATTTAAACACAAAAATATATAAAATATTATTATCTCAAATATGTGACAGAAAATTCAAAAAGGGAAGTTGATTCAAACAAGAACACTGAGAAAAACAAATCAAAGTGATACAAAAAACTTCAGAAAAGAAAGTTAATATGCTCAAAAATACAATGAATGAAAGATAGGTAGAAATTGAGCTTCAAAGAAGAAATGGAATTGCAAGTCATAATGGGATCAATAAATTAAATCAATACATACAGAGTAATTTATGGAGAAATAGGTAAACTGGATAATTAAATTATTGAACCCAGAGGTTGTAAAACAGTAAGGACTAAGGTGGAATAATAGATATTAAATATAAAAATCAAATCAAGACTATTTGAGAACTATTTGATAATACTCATAAAATCATTGTAAAAATTCTGTATGTTCTAGATGGTAAAGAGAGAAACAGGAAACAGAAAGATTATTAGAGGACATGGTACAGAAAAATTTATCACACCTGAGAGATAAATTAATTAGGCAAGTCTATGAAACTAAATGACCACCTGGTTAAAAATGAGGCAAGAGAGAAAGAAACATAACATTTAGTTAAATGAATAATGGAACAAAACTTCCCAAATCTAGAGAAGGGAGTAAATGTACAAATGAGATTCACAACAAGACATATAGTAGTGAAATTTCCAAAAATCCAGTGCAAGTAAAGAATACTGAATCTGGCAAGTAGGATGAAACAGATTACATACAAAGTATCATAATTAGTTTAACATTGATAGTTGAATACAGTACTGAATCTACAGTGGATAGGGGTTCAGAGAGTAGTAAATATATATATATATATATATATATATATATATATATATATTGGGGTGGACTAACAATGGTCTCTATTGGGGGAATATTGGTGATTGGTGGTGAACACATTATGGTGCCAACATCTGATGATAGTATGCCAATATTACTTCTATCAAAACTAAATCAATTAATTAAAAAAGGACACCTTCTTACCTAAATGTTATGATATCTATACCAACACTGCCAAACTATCAGCATCTGTTTTGGCACAAGTTCAATCCCTAACCAGGGATGTGACCCTCATGATGCAGCAGAACTCTCTTGTCTCATCTGCTGCTCCCCTCAGCAATATATTTCATCAATCTGTCTGTTCTGCTCCACACTCTGTCTCTGTTGAATCACTCACCTCTCCTGTACCTCAGACCTGTACCCAAGGTTTGTATGCATATATAAACAAATGATTTTTAAAAATGAGAAAGAGGTCCTCCCTGGTGGCACAGCAGATTAAGGCACAACACTGCAAGCTAGCAGCAGCTGCCTCAATGTGAGTTTGAACCCTGGCCCCTGGAGGTGATCCCCATAGCACAGCAGACCTCTCCTGTCTTGCCTGCTGCTCCCCTGAGCTGTGTACTTCATCAGTCTGCCTTTTCTGCTCCTCACTCTGTCTCTGGTGAATTCTCTTACTGGCCTTGTACTTCTGGCCTGTATCCCAGTTCTGTATGTATAAATAAATGAATCTAAAAAAAAAAAGTGAAAGATAAAAATAGATACAAAACCTAATCTTTTGTTCTTTCCAGTACCCAGATGTGAACCCCAACAATGCAGGCTCAAAGCAAGTGACTTGAAAATATTCCTGCATGCAAAATTTGGATACCCTTTAAAGGCAAGAAAAGTCATATTTACAACAAATAACTAACTTTCCAGGTAAAGATGGCCACATGAGAAAGAGATGGACATTATATATGTCATATCAGGACCTAAGTGATAAAGCAAATGCAGTCTTAAGAGGGATGGGTGTAGCAATATATGCTGCCATTAAGAACTAGGAAATATTTCAAATATTCTAATATTAAACCTTAAGGAACTAAACATCAAAGAAAAAAAAACATAAAAACACATACCACCAGGAAGAGGGGAATGATAAAATGAAATAGAAGTCAAAGTGACAATTCAAAACATAAATGAAACCTAAAGGTAGTTATTTGAATAAATTTTAAAAAATAGACAACTATCAAGGTAGATTCAATAGGAAATAAAGGGAAAAATTAAACTAAATAGAATTGAAAAGGATAAAAATGCATGGCCTGTCAGAAATACAAAGTGTTGTAATAGACTGATATCAATATTTTAGTTTGAAAAAAAAAAACTGGAAGGAATTTGCAATTTCTTAGATGCATAAAACCTTCTGAAAGTAAATAAGAAGAAATAGGAAGTTTGGACGGATCAATTACAACCAAAATTTTGAGACAAACAAAAACTCCAATAAACACAAACCTGGGACAAGATAGTTTCAAAGTGATTTCTACCAAATTTTTGAAAACATCTCTCTCAAATTCCTCCCAAATAAAATTTAGTAAATTTGATGGCTTCATACACATTGATGGGACCAACAACATTTGGAAAATCAGACAGGGACCTCACCAATACATCTAATATACATATACTGCTGTTGAACAAGGATGCGATAATTATATACCAAATTTTCTCAAAACAAAACAAATTTAATAATCAATTGAAGGAATCATAGAATACAATTGAGTGGGATTTATCACTGGAATTCATGAATGAAACAACATATCCAAAGTAAGAATAAAAAAGCATATGCATGCACAACATATAGAAAAGTGAAAGTAAAGACAAAAATCACACTACATCAATGGGTGCAGATACAGTATTCTATAAGATCAAATTATAACTTATGATAAACAATTGTATTAAAGTGTGGAGAGGAACATACCTCAACACATTGGCAATATATGACATATCCATAACAAAAACAAAATCATAGTCAATAATGAAAAACTAAAATATTCTCTTTAGAAATTAAGTACACAAAAAGGATGCCCACTTACACCACTACTATTCAACATATTGTTGAAAGTCCTAGGTACAATAATTACACAAAATAAACTATAAACATAATCCAAATTGAGTAAAACATATAAATATTTGCAGAAATAATATACACACAATACCCTAAAAACTCCTATAAATTTATTAAACCATAAAACAAAAATATAAATTGACAGGCTAGAAAATTCAATATACAAAAATATTTTACATTTCTATATGCAGCAGTGAACTAGAAGAGAAAAAAGTCACAAAAAATTTATCTTCTTTAGAGTAGCATCAGAAAGTATCAAATACCTAGGGATTAATCTAACAAACAAGATGAAAAACCTTGAAGCAATGAGAAGTCTATGGCATTGCTAGTAGCAGTAGCAAATAAAGCAGGCAAAGCAAAATGAAAGATATTCCAATGCTTATGAACTGGAAGCATTTGTCTTCAATTAGTATATTAAATGTAAAAATATTATAGCCAATTTTACAATTTACCAATTTGTTAAAATGAAGTTTTTTAAAGCATCCTTACAGTTAATATTATTTATTGCTTTAAATATTCACATATATGTATATATATAAACACATATCATTATATATGCACAAAATATGCTACCTTTTTATTGTTAACATAAATTCATAAATACACTAAATATCTAATGAGTTTATTCACAGTATGAATAATATAGTTCTCATATATTTAGCCATATTAAAATTGTAAGAAATTTTAGTAAAGATGTGATTAGTAGTTTCTTACTGTAATTCCCTTTCTCCATATTAATTAGCAATAGAAGTGATCCTTTTCACATGTGACTAGCAGATGGCTCTTTTTTCTTTATAAGTTTTCTAATAAACATATCCATTTGAAATGTAAAAAATAATAGTAATTGCAAATAACCTTAAATATATAAATTATATATTGTTATATAATATTAATATCATATTAGTATTTCAGAACACAATAAAAACATTACTTTAGCAAGCTAGAAATTGATAAACTTTTTTTTTAAGGTTTATTTATTTGTGCATACAGAACTGGGGTAACAGGCCAAAGGCTCAGGGGCTGCGAGAGGCTTCACCAGTTACAGATTGAGGAGCAGAACAGGCAGATCTACGAAGCACACTGCTGAGGGGAGCAGTGGACACGTCAGGAGGGGTCTGCCACGCCATGTGGTTACCTCCCGGGCAGGCGGGGATCGAACTCATGCAGAAGTGGCTTTAGTTTCTCAGTACTGTGTTTTAACCCGCTGTGCCACCAGGGAGGGTCGAAATTGATAAACTTTTAGAAGTTTCAGCTAAAATAGCCTGTTGACTTATTTAATTAGAGTCAAGCCTATAAGTGAACTCATCAAATAATTAAAACTAAGGATTTAATTCTAGTTATGGTCTCCAGATAGCTATAGGGAAGCTGTATTAATTCTGTGTCCCACAAAAATAATTTTATAAAGGTTTCAAGGAAAACATGTTACAATTTCAAGGGTGATGACAGAGAAAATATGTGTCCAGTTAATAAATATATTTGCTATTGTCTATGCATTAAGGTAAACAATGCATTAACAGTGTCCAGTAATAGATTTATTTTATGTTGCCTATCATTTAGGTAAATTATGAAGGGAGTTAATATTTACCCTAGTTATTTTGAAACTTATGTTCTTGAACTGTTTTTTTTTTAGTAATGTCATAACCTTCAAAGTAGCATATTTTTTAACTTGCAGATTTTCTCAGAAACAATTTTATATAATTATTTACACAGCTTCTTCTTAAGGTCAGTATAGCTGTGCCTAAATGCTTTTGCTTGTGCACTAACAACTGAGGACAAGGAGTGGTACTGATTTGTAGATTTTAGTTTTTAAAGCAAAATTTGAAAGCTGTAGGTAGTTAAACAAAAACATCTAGTCCATTTATTTTCATAATCCAGGAGAAATGGTATTTTCCAAAAGACAACAATGTTCATACTAGAAATGTATTTCTATTGAAAACAAATTTCTCCTCTTGAAACAGAAAGATACAAAAACTAATTTCCCTTTTTTAAAGTATTATTTCTTATTTTTTTATAAATAAAAGGTACATGAATAAAAGTTCATGAAATACAAATGTTTATAGTACAGAACAGATAGAGGATGACATTATAACTACCATAGACATGATGACATCACCACTTCCAGTATCCTGGAGTACACCCTTATTCCTCTTGAGATTAATTAGCCCTTATTCCTCTTGAAATGAAGCATTATGTTAAGTTTTTAATGACAAATATGCCCTCACTTGCCACCATCAGTAGGCTCTTAGGAACTGAGATAATACACTTAACATTTTACAGAGACTAATTGATATAAATAATAATTCCTACAACTTATTTCTAGTCATAGATACATCACCAAATTTCTTTAAAAAGATACAAAATACTTCCAGTGTTCAACAATCATTTCCATTAATTCATTCCTTTTAACTCTGTTATTTTAGTTCAGGATCACAGGTGTTAGAGCCAGCTTTGGGAACTCTGTGGGGAAGATGGAAACCAAAACATAAATAGGAAGCCCTTCCATTGCAGACACACACACACACACACACACACACACACACACACATATGTGTGCAGACACACAACCCATCTGGGAAAATGGAAAAAAAACAATGACCCTTGTGTGCATATCTTCTGGATATGGGAGAAAATGCCCAGCATCTTTCCCAAATAATGTGGGTTAACAAGAACTCCTTAAAATGGGATGTTTTGATTTCAAGTTATAGTCTGTAACTGATCAGGCTTCAAAACCTTACAGTATTCAGCTTCTAAATTTTGTTAATCATATTTCCTTTACGGACAACTGATCCTAAAATCCCAGTTTACCTCAGTAGTTTTCTTTCCTGGATCTTGACTGTGTAATTAATTGTTGATTGCTTTAGATCTCTGGTAATTTCTAGAGTAGTTATTTATTCGTTCATGTCTTTTAAAAGTCTTGAAGACCTGATTGAGATGAATTGCTAAGAGGGGGTCTCAGAGTGACTAGATTCCTATAGTAATAAATCCAGCACTATTGAAAGTCAAAACTAATTTCACAGCACTTCTAAATTTTAACATGTGACTTGAAACTTTAGACTCATTCCAAAGATTCAACTTATGTGCCCTACTTCAGTATTTGGTTTTTGCTTTTCTTTTTAAAGAATTATTTATTTATGCATGCAAGAACTGATGTACAGGCCAGAGGTATGGGGGGATGAGATTTTTTTTTAAAGATTTATTCATACAGAATTGGGGTACAGGCCAGAGATGCATAGGGTGAGAGGATTCACCAGAGACAGAGTGGGGAGCAGAACAGGCAGGTCGATGAAGTACACTGCTGTGGGGAGCAGCGGGTGGGTCAGGAGAGGTCTGCCTCGCCATGTGGATCCCCTCCGGGGCAGGCAGGGATCGAACTCATGAGGAAGTGGCTTTAGCTTCTTAGTGCTGTGCTTTAACCCGCTGCGCCACCAGGGAGGGCCCAAGATATTTTTAATAAGATAAAATAATATAAATCCAGAAACAAACAAACAAACAAAAAAAAAATACAGAACAAAATTGATAAGTTGTTACAAATAGGAAACACAAAACCTTCACTAACATCAAAGCCAAAGGACCATAACATACACGCATTGCCTGTAGAGTCTTGCCAAGACAAAGTTCTCATGTACATATTTAACTTGCAGAATATATATGAAATAAAATTTACTTTTTTATCTATTTTCAGCTATAAAATATATTAACATTAAAAGCATTCACAACACTCCCTGGTGGTACAATGTATTAGAGCACAGCACTGCTAGCTAGCTGCAGTTCAATCCCTGACCCTGGAGGTGATCCACATGCCATGGCAGACCTCTCCTTATTCACCTACTGCTCCCCTCAGCAGTGCAAGCTTGAACCCTGCCCCCTGGAGGTGATCCACATAGCACAGCATACCTCTCCTGTCTTGCCTGCTGCTCCCCTGAGCTGTGTGCTTCATTGATCTGCCTATTCTGATCCCTACTTTGTCTCTGGTGAATCCTCTCGCTGCCCCTGCACCTCCAGCCTGCACCCCAGTTCTGTATACATAAATAAAAAAATCTTTTAAAAAATCACATTTTTGTGCAACCATTCATTTGCAAAGCTTTTTCATCTTCTGACACAAAAACTACACCCTATAAAAATAACTCCCATTATCATTCATATAAATTATGATTACCATATTCTATAATCTGAATTTGTCTATTCTAGGGATCTCATAAAATGGGATTAGATATTTGCTGTTTATGTTCTTTTTTTCACTTAAATCAAATAATATACCATTTTATGTATATAATGAATTTTATTTTCCCATTCATCTATTAATGGATATTTAGATTGCCCCCTTTTTATTTACTTTGTTGTTATTTTGAGTAAGTATGCTCTGAATATTGGTATATAAATATCTGTTCAAATCCTGCTTTAAATTATTTGCAATAATAGAATATTGTGATTTATAGCTACTAAAATTTGATCATTCAAACATATATTTCTCATATCTATTTCATCTTCTGCCTGGTTCCTGATGCATAGCTTATAAAACCTGTGGAATTGTCTGAACAGTAATAGCAGTGGGAATTTTTCATTGACAATGTTGTTTCAGAAGCTTAGAGGGGAAAAGGTGTTGCTATTCATAACAAGATCCTATTCATAATGTGTTTATGATGATGAGGTAATAAGGGTGGGCGCCTGCTTCATAGGAGAACCAATGATATAGAGTGGTTGGAATCTGCATAGCTCTTTTCCACAGAGGCTGTACTAGCATTGTAAAATGATTCAAAATTCCAATTTCCCTATATTGATAACCAACCTTACACATACACCGATAGCTTGATTATAGTAATATTAATTGATGTAAAATGATTCTCCATTGTAGTTTTGATTTACATTTATCTGATGTTGAGCATCTTATTATACATCCACTGGCTATTTGAAGTAACAGTTAAGTCTTTTAGTCTTTTTTTTTTTAACTTGTTTGTATGGAGTTGTGAATTTTTTTTTATTATATCTCAAAACTATTATTTTTACTGGTTTGTCAGCCTTCTGTACATATATATTTTTTTTTCAGAACTGTAAATAATTTTATTTCTGTTGATGATGTTGGGGTCTAGCTATTTTTAAGGAAATTTTCTTCTACTTATTTTATTTTGTTGTCCATGAGATTTTATGTTTCAGAAGTATTTTATTAAAAAGTCAAAATATTTAATTTTCCCTGCTAATATCTAATTTCTGACTTACGTCTCATTTTCACCATTGCCATATAGCAAATATGGCTATTCTAATGATAAATCATTTTATTATATACTATATCCCTTTTTCAAAAACTTAAGATTTTGTGAACTGTAGTAATAAAATGTAATAAATAAAATGTAGCTAACTGGTTATAATATCAATGGTAAATAGAAAAATTCTCAGTCTTCTGTATTGTAATTCTTTGTTCAGGAATTAACACAGCACTATACTAAGAAATAATGCTTAACTATATTATCAATCACTATGGTGCGCTGTCCATGTGCTGGAAACTGAAGTAACACACATACATAGTCGATCGGAGTTTGCAATTGTTGGGGAGAGTCACACAGAATACTTACTAATGATTTAGTTAATATTCATAACACATATTAATGATTTCATTAATATTTATAAACAAATATATTTATTAATGATTTCAAGTATCGATACATTATCCACAAATGATTTCAAACATTGAAAGACTTACCAAAAGACAAGAAGACTCTATTAGATTATGCATTAAAAGTCCTGCTTCATATTCAGTTGAGATAGTAGCATTCTCTAGAGATGAGAATGAGAAAAGTGGGGACAAAAATCACATTAATAAACCTGTACAGTTTAATGCTTATTATTAAAATATACAAAAATAATAACAATTCAACTTTATTAGCTGAATGTAGATATTGATAGGTAATATTATGATGTAATTTCTTCAAACTGAAACAGCTTATATAGGAGTATCAGACTTGCTTTCCATAAATAACCCTGTCTTCCTATGACAAAAAGGTTGTCATAGCATATAAAAGATTTGTAATATAAATTAATGTCAATTTACACAGTTACCCAAGCAAATTTATGGTTTTCTTTTTCCATAACTCACTGCTCTCCTAAGAGATTTTTGTAGCTCAGGAAATCTTTACACATAGATGAATATGTTGTAAATATGATGTTGATTACAAAATTTTTGAGTTGTTTTAAGTGCCACTCATTCCAGAAATAATTATTTCCCCTATTGGATTAAATTATTTTCAGTATTTTCAGTAAGTAAAATGTTTCAATGCAAATATTACACTAAAAAGTATTACACTAAATATTTGCTTTATTGTAATTTCTTACATTGTGAAATATATAGATCAATGCTTTATCAGAAAGCTAACACCAATGTAATGTTTTTGAAAAGCGACATCCTAGGACTCATTATAAAATAAATACAGGCAAACCACAGCAGAAAACCCTTTGCTGTTTATATTTTTTTTCCTTTTTTTTTTTAAAGATTTATTTATTTGTAAATACAGAACTGAGGTACAGGCCAGAGGCTTAGGGGCTGTGAGAGGCTTCACCAGAGACAGAGTGGGGAGCAGAACAGGCAGATCTACGTGAGGCTTCACCAGAGACAAAGTGGGGAGCAGGGCACACAGATCTACGAAGTACACTGCTGAGGGGAGCAGTGGGCGGGTCGGGTCAGGAGAGGTCTGCCATGCCATGTGGTCACCTCCGGGAAGGCGGGAATTGAACTCATGTGGAAGCGGCTTTAGAGTCTCAGTGCTGTGCTTTAACCCGCTGTGCCACCAGGGAGGGCCTTTCCTATTTTTAATTATAATTTTTTTTGAGATAATGTTGCTCTATGACATTGTACATATATTAAAAGTTATGTTTATATATTTCCAGATGTATGTTATGACAGCACACCCAAAACAAAGTTCCTATAAACAAAACAAAGTTCTATTATAGTTCATTGGGCCCTCTATAAAATTTGCTCTAATTCCCGACCTTTTCATCCTAGCTGTATCAATTATATTGTCAGTTTTCTAGAGTTCATTTTGGTTTAATTTTGTCTGTATCATTGTATAGGTCTTTATGCTTCACATATCAGTGATATCATCCCATACGTCTATTTCTCCTTTTGGCTTATTTCACATAGCAAAATTCAGTGCCATCTTATCCATTGTTATTACCAATAGTAATATTTAGGGACTTCCTGCTTGCCTATGGTTTAGAAAACTGGACAGTTACATAGAAAATAATGATGCTAGACTACATCACACACCATGCCAAAAAGCAACTCAAAATGGATTAAACAATTAGACACAAGATCTGAAACCATAACATATGTATGTAAGAACATATTGGGAAAACTCTACATGACATACATCTCAGTGGCATTTTATACAGAAGCATCACCTAAAATAAAGAAAAATGAAGAAAAATATAAATAGCTGAGGTTACAACAGATTAAAAAGATTCTGTACAGCAAAAAAAGACACTAGTCAAAACAAATAAGAACCCCAATGATTAGGACAAATTAGTATTTTAGACATAATTTTAATGATAAATGACTGATCACAAATATTCAGAAAGATCAAATGAAGCTCAACAAAACAAAGTAAACAACACAGTCAAAAAAAAATGGGCAGGAGAGCTAAAAGCCGGCATCTCCAAAAAGGAAAGTCAAATGGCCAGCAGTCATATGAAAAAAGTGTTCAACATAACTTGTAATCAGAGAAATGCAAAGAAAAACCACAATGAGATTCCACATTATAGCAGTGAGAATGACACACACACACACACACAACTAGCAACAATAAATGTTGGTGAAATTGTAGAGAAAAATGAACCCTCATATATTTCAGATGGAAATGCAAGCTGATTCAACCACTATCGAAGGTGTGTGGAGGTTCTTCAAACTACTAAAACCAGAGCTTCCATATGATTAAGCAATTCCACTATTAGGAATCGACCCAAAAGACACAAAAATATTTATTCAAAGGATACCAGCAATTCTATGTGTATTGCAGAACAATTTACAATAGGTAAGCTTTAGAAGCAACTCAGATGCCCAAACATAGATGGCTGGATCAAGATGTGGTTTTATCATGGAATATTACTCAGCAACCAAAAAAGATACACTTATGCCCTTCATAGCAACGTGGATCCTCAGTGAAATAATCCAGAAAAAAAAAATAAAAAGAAATCAAATGGCCTCACTTATAGGAGGAATGTAGAGGAAACAAATAAGTGATAATGAATTAAAAATCAAAATCATCTGGCAACTATAGATCAGAGACATTCTGTAGGGGAGTGGGAGGAAGAAGGATAGGACAGGAGTGGGAAGAACACAAGGGAAAATGATGATGGTGCACAGGTGAATTGGTGGTGGGAATTTCATGGGGAATCCATACATTGTACAAAAATGAAATATGATGTAATGAATGTATTCAAAAATTTAGAAAAATAAGCATTAATAAATAAAATTATATTTTTTGGATTCTTCAAAAAAATAGAATAGTTGAATCATAATGACTATCTATTATTAATACATTGAGTAATGTCCATACTACTTAACAAGGGTTACTTTTTCTCTATATTTCATTGTGGTTATAATTTGCATTTTCCTGATTGATAATTATTTTGAGTACTTTTACATGTACCTTGGTGCTTCTGGTGCTTTTTTTTTCAATATATTACTTGTTTCTCCCTCATTTAATTGTATGTTTGTATTGTAGATTTTGGACTTTCATGAAAGATTTTCATTTATTTTCTCCTATTCATGCCTGGTGTGTTTTTTTTTTTAATATTTATTTATTTATGCATAAAGAACTGGGGTACAGGCCAGAGGTAAAGGGGCAGTGAGAGAATTCACCAGAGATAGAGTGGGGAGCAGAACAGGCAGACTGTCATAGTACACTGCTGAAAGGAGAAGTAGGCAAGACAGGACAGATCTGCTGAGCCATTTGGTTGATTTACTTCAATGTGGGTCAAACTCATGCTGAAGTGGCTGTGGCTACCTTCCCAGTGCTGTGAGTTAGTCTGTTGCAGTATGTGTTTGTTTTGATGTTTTCTTTTACTGAACAGAAGTTTTTGTTTTGTTTTGCTTTGTTTTATGTAGTTCTACTTGTTCATCTTAACTTTTGTTTCCCTTAGTCACTAGAATTGAGTATTCAAAAAATTTCCATTAGTCAAATTTGTCTATGCTATTGTTTCTGTGTGGTTTCAGGCCTTACATACAATGTTTAATTAATTTTGAGTTAATTTTTCCATAAGATGTAACATAATGGTCTAGTTTTATTCTTTAGCTTACATTTTCTAAATTTCACACACCATTTGTTGAAGGGATTTCCTTCTCTATTATATACTGTTGACTTCATTGTCTAACATTAGCTATTCATAGGAGTGAAGGTTTATTTCTGGGCTACAATTTATATTTGATGTCTGTGTCTATTTTTATTCTGATGCAATATGTTTTTGAATTATATATCTTTTTGTTTACGTGAATTTTGGTAGAGTGATTCCTCCATTCCTCTATTTTTAGTCACAATTGCCTTACCTAGTTGGGGCCATTTGTGTTTCCATATAAATTTCAGGAATGTTGGTTCTATGCCTTTGAAAAACTCCATTAAAACTTTGATAAGCATTGCACTGAAGTTCTATATTCCTTTGTGTACTAGCTTTAAACATACTCAGATTTATGAATAGAATTTACCACAACAGGAAAAAAGAGAATCAAGGGGTGAAAGTTCATTTTAATGATGATAAGGTAATAACTTTTATTTTTTCTTTTAACCTTTAAATTATTAATTTTCTCTTCTCAGATTTAGCCTCAGTATCCCCCAACTACCATATCACTTCTTAACAGTCATCTTAATTCCTTATTATATTCCATCCTTTATTTGACCCCACTGCTTCCCTTTTATCTTGTTATATGGTTAATATCTATCTGCTAGCAAGTTTTTTTTTTTTGACATTCTGTTCAGTTTCTCAGTATTTCACCTATAAGTGAAGCTATCCAATATTTATCTTTTCCTTCTCCTTTATTTTGCTTAGTGTAATCCCTTCCAGTTTCATCCATGTTGTCACTAATGGCATGAGCTACTTTAATGGCAATCTATTTTAATTGCTGAGTACCATTCCATTGTGCAACTTCTTGTTGCAGTCATCTATTTCGGGGTATCTTGGTTGATTCCCCACCTTCCTAATTGTAACTAGAGCAGCAATAAACATAGGGGTGCAGGTGTCCTTTTGAATTTTTTTTGTCCAAATAGAACACAAATTGTTGTCATTCAATTGCAATCACAAAATAAGAAATCAAATAGTCTTCCTGACCAAAAGAGGTAAAGTAGTGTTTTACACTCTCACACTTCAAATGATACTATGAGGTCATTATAGTAAAAACAAAATCAGATATATACACAATAATGGAAGCAAATGAAAGCCCAGAATCAAAGATACAGATATATGGTCAACTTATCTATGATAAAGGAGCAAAGAATATACCCTGGAACAAAGAAACCCTCTTCAATAGATGGTGTTGATAAAAATGGACTGCAACATAGAAATAAATAAAGCTAGACTACTATCTTAACCATTCACAAAATGCATATTAAAATAGAAAAATAAATAAATATGACCTGGAATCATAAAAATCATAGAAGAAAACATAGGCAAAATACTCCATGACCTAAACCCTAAAACATCTTTGAGTCCTCATCTTTAGAAGCATGAAAATATAAACAGCTAAGATTATATCAAGCTAAATTCTGTGCAGCAAAAGAGAAAGTAACCAAAATGAAGAAACCTAAATGGGGAGAATATTTGTATATCACACATTTGCTAAGCAGCTGATAACAAAGAATGAAAAAGAGCTTATACAACTCAACAAAACCAGGGCCTTCTCTGGTAGCTCAGCTGGTTAAAGCTCAGCACTAAGAAACTAAAGACACATCCATCCTCATGAGTTGATCCCAATGAGTTGATCCCCACCTGCCCCAGAGGTGATCTACATGGCGTGGAAGATCTCTCCTGACCCACCCGCTGCTCCTCTCAGCAGTGTACTTCATCAGTCAGCCTGTTCTGCTCCCTACTCTGTCTCTGATGAATCCTTACAGTCCCTGTACCTCTAGTCTATACTCCAGTTCTGTATGCATACATAAATAAATATTTAAAAAATACAAATAAAAATACAATCAAAATGAGTAGAAGAGCTAAAAAGACATTTCTCAAAAAAAAATGCTTATGGGCATATGAAAAAAAAAATCAGGTAAATTCAAATCAAAACCACAATGAGTGTGAGGTGGTAGATCTCACACTAGTAAGAACGGACCATATTAAGGACAATAAAAAAGTGGAAACAAAAAGATTCTGATTTGGATGTAGTGAAAAGAAACACTCTTTCATTGCTTGTGGAATTGTAAATTAGTTCAGCTACTATGCAAACTTGTGTGAAGGTACCTCACAACACTGAATTTATTTCCACTATATGACCAAGCCACTCCACTCCTAGGAATCTACCAAAGAACACAAAGGTATTAGTTCAAAAGGAAATTTCCTCTGCTTTGTTTATTGCAACATTATTTGTTATAGCCAAGATATGGAAAAAACCTAAATGCTCCCGAGCAGGATCATTAAGAAATGCTATGTATACCCAATGCTATCCTATTTAGCAATCAAAAATGATAATTTTTTGCTATGTTTGGCAATATGACTGCAGTTGGAAAGGATTATGCTAAGCAAAATAACACAGAAGGAAAAACAATAAATATTAGATAGTTTCATTTATAAGTAGAATATAAAGAAACTAAACAAAAATATCAAGAAAATGACAAAATTTTCCCTCTGAGAATAGATATAAGGTATACAGCAAGAGGAAGAGGATGAAGGAAAGAGATCAAAGCAAGGGTAGGAAGAGCACAAGTTCATTGATGCTATGGTGGGGGGAAATATGGAGTCCACGCCAGAAGGAAATAACCAATTCCTGTAGAAAAATGAACAATGTAAGAAAATAAATACTGATTTAGATAAAATATCTCCATTGAGAATGGAATAAAGGTATATAAAAATTATTAAAAAATAAAGATTTTTAACTTTTTTTTTTGTTTGTTTTTTGTTAAGATTTATTTATTTATTCATACAGAACTGGGGTACAGGCCAGAGGCTCAGGGGCGGTGAGAGGCTTCACCAGAGACAGAGTGGGGAGCAGAACAGGCAGATCGACGAAGTACACTGCTGAGGGGAGCAGCGGGCGGGTCAGGAGAGGTCTGGCTCGCCATGTGGTCTCCTCCCGGGCAGGCGGCAGGCGGGAATCGAACTCATACGGAAGTGGCTTCAGATTCTCAGTGCTGTGCTTTAACCCGCTGCGCCACCAGGGAGGGCCAGATTTTTAACTTTTTAATAAATCATTTATTTTTTTGTTCTTGCTTGTTTTCATTTTTTAAATAATATGTTTATTTTTACATCATTTTGTGTATTTTCCCATCTCAGTTGTAATACCTGTGGGCTTCCTATCACCAAATCATCTGTGTGCCATCACCATAGTCCAGTGCATTTCCCTCCCCTCACTGTTTTTTATCTCATTCCCCACTCCACCTCCATAAAATGTCTCTGGTATATAGCTGTTCATTATTATAAAAAAAAAAAAAAAAAAGTTTTACCTGAACTCACTGAAAACAATCCAGGAGAGCATTTTCTATTTTTTTAGTATGAGTTATTGTTGTTTACAACCTGTATTCTTTGCTGAAAGCTAACTTTCTTATTGTACCTGTGTTAAAAAAAAATCATCAGAATATATTTAGAGTTCTAGTAAGCTCTAAGTCATCCATTAATTGGACAGCATCCTACTTAGCAAGTAGAAAGGATCTGTAAAATGTGATATAAAGCAAATACTTTTTAAAGTCAGAAAAAGATGGGACAAAGCTATTAGCAAAAGTGAATGAACATGATTTCAGTCAAAGTCACTTTCCTTCAAGAGAATGAAGCAAATGTTATGCAGATTATGTCAATAGTGCTGGCCAGGAAAAAACAAAACAAAACAGATTAATAGGTTTAAAATTTCTACTTTTTAAGAGAGACTGAAACATGTTCATACATATGTGTGTTTTACCTTTAGAAGTGGTCACAGTGACTATTATAATAAAATCATGGTGTATGATTTTATTACCACCCTCTCTGGAGGGTGGTAGAGGGAACCACTTAGAAGCATATTGTGACACAAGAGACTGCTCCTCTGAAACAAGAGTCAGTCTTCAGGAGTAACCAATTAAATGGCTCTTAATTAAAGCAGTTTATATCTGGGATGAGTCGATCTCAGGGAAGAAAAAAATGCCCAATGATCATTTCCCAATGAAATTATCATTTTAACCCTCACAATTGAAACAAAATTTCCAAGTACAGGCCTCTTCATTCCATCCTGTACCCTAACAAGAGAGGAACATACTGAGAATCACTCATGAGATAGATACACAATCACTTGTATAAAAGACTGACACTTCATAGAAGTGAAATGGGTAGGGGATTACTGTATTAGGTCAGGTGACTGAAATTTTTCACCTGCACGCATGATTGTGACAATTATGGAGTGTATTTAACAAACATGAGAACAAAGAATTTCTAAGACCACATTCAGATGGACAGCTATCTCATCACACAGTATCCAGTGTCTAGAAATCCCAAGCAAATGGTTGCTCATTCAAGATGACATATTGTTGTCAAGAGGACTTGGAACTTATGACACACTGTCAAGGAATGGACCAAAATCTAACTCATCACAGCCGGTGGTGCTCACAAGCAGGGCCACTAAAATGATGCAGCATCTCAGCCCACAGGGACAGTCTAAAGGTCATGATGGACAGAACCAGACACTGGATCTGACCACAATGGAGGAAGCAACACCAGGAGGTATTGTCCAATGATACACCGTGTAATAACTATTTAATAAGACCTGGATGCTAAATGATGGTCATCCATCATCAGTGCTGGCAGCACTGGCTGGCATTGCTGGTCACCTGGTCACTGGAGGTAGTGTGAGAAACTCCAGAGTTACAGCTCTTTGTGAGTTGTTGGCCCACACCAACAACAGACAGTTCTTTGAGATGCCAGCATTTTGGGCTTTCATGTTTTTAGACAGCTTTGAGAAAATGCCAGTCCTCCTCCCAGCTCTCTCTACAAGTCCTGGTTTCAAAAGATTGCAGAACATTCCCCATCCAGATACCTCACCACCATATCGCTAAAGGCACATTTACAACAGTTCCAATTATTACAACAGCTCTCTGCTGCCTACCACTTGTAAGCTGAACTTCAGTGATAAGATCTGGGGTTAGTGAATATAGGTTTGTTGAAAAAGCTGGTATGTCTGGGGCATGGTGGAGTATAATGTGTCATGATTCAGGAAAGGATTTTTATAAGGGTGTTAAATTATATCAGTAATCAGTGTCAACATCAGTGATCTAAATGCACCAAGTAAAAGATTTGTCACGGTGGTCAAAATATGACCAAATCAAAGGTTGTCTGCAAAAGACAGTTTCTTTTCTGTTTTGGCCTCCATCTATTAGTTCTATCCTAGTTTCCAGATGAAAAGACCAGAATTTCGGGGAGAAGTCATTTCCTTTTGTAATATTGTTGGGGACATTGAGGGTATGTTAGAGAAATTCTTTGCAAAAGCAACTGTGAATTGTCAGTTGTCTCTGAACTTTCATACATTCTTCATGAGAAGTCATCAAATACTCTGATACAGAAAGAGTTTAACAATTCTATAACATCCTTCCATTTCCTTTATTTAAAAGGAGTTGCTTCAAACTTATCACATTAAAGAAATGCCAAATTTGCAGATGTTCAACAAACCTAAACATGTGTTTTCATGGCAACTGGAAAGATTGAGTTAGATTGTAGACTGAACAGAATTTTTTAAAGGAAACAAAGTAAAAACGCCAAAGGTAAATATTATTTATTAGAGTCATCCTACTGTACCTATAATCCACAAAACATTATCAATTCTATAACTAATAAATGGACACAAAATTTGGTTCTTTCCATAATCCTATCCCTGTTTCCTCTATTTCACAGCCACTGACAATCCTCATTCTATTGTAGTCTTCTGAGTTAGATTTTTAAAATCCCACATATAAGTGATAGCATATACTATTACAATGTTCAAATTTCTATGTTAGCTTATATCACTTAACATCACACTTTCCAGGTTCACCCATGTAGTCACAAAT
>NW_004567145.1:3709184-3723050 GCF_000260355.1 Condylura cristata
ATATATTTATTATATATCACGGGATAGATATAATTTACCATATCCAATGAGAGATACTTAAGTTGTTTCCATATCTTGTCTATTATACACAGAATTTTAATGAACATGAGGACACAGATATCTCTAAAATATTGATTTTAATTACCTTGGGTATAGATCCAGAAGTGGGGTTACTGAATCTATGTGGTAGTTCAAAAAAAAAAATTTTTTTTTTTTGTGGTGAGGACCATCCTACTCTTTGCAAGACTGATTATCAATTTACCTTCCCACCAACATAGCAGAAGTATTCCTTTTTCTCTATATCCATGCTAATTTTTGTTACTTACTGACTTTTCCTTAATAGCCATACTAACTTACAACATCTATGAAGTCTGGAGTTCTGGAGGTTTGGAAGTTTGGAAGTTCACCTAATCCTGTGGATGAGTTTGATGTTTCTCTGTCCTCAGAGGCCATCTGCCTATGCCTTCTTCTTTGAATGTAGCCTGATCAATATTTCTTCCTCAAAGGCTGGGAACAAAATGTATCTTTTGACTTTCAATGCTGAAACAAGAGCCCTCTTCTTTCTTCAGAGGCTGTGAGCAGGATCACTTATCTCTTTGGAGGTTGGTTGCAGATTGACTTTTTTTTTTTCAAAAGACAGAAACATAACCCTTCCTCTTCACAGTCAGGGACAGGAACCCTATTCTTTTCTGAAAGGCCAGATGCAGAAAAATTCAAGCTGGCTCTTCCTCTTCCTTATATCCCCTTATGTCACCCAACAAATCCAATTGGAAAAATATTGAATCATATGCATCTGATTAGATCAGTTAACACCCCACCAGCTGTTTCCATCTTTCAATCCATAATTAGTAAAGTCAGTTTGAACCTAATGGTCCATTGAGCTCATATATGATCAATCCACTCTGGAATCTTAGAGCCACATATAAAAAGGGGGAAGAGAGTTTGGCCTCCACTCAGATTAAGGAAGTCCTGTTGCATCTGTTGACTCCAAAGGTCCATTGCCAGAGGCAGCCTCTTTAGCTAGGGAAGGGGTAACAACCACAGATAGTGTTTTGAGGCCAAAGCATCTCAGCACCAACAAACCTCACTGTTCCTGTTTTCCAAATTGTGGGGAGCTGGTTACAACATAATTTTATTTCATGAGGAAAACATTGCTACAAAGAGACTTAATTTACAGTGACTCATATGTTCTTCCATTTATTTTACATTTTTGAAAGAGCATTGTAAATCTTACCCTAAGGTTCTACGGTAATATTTTCATATCCTATAGGGACAATAAACACATCTGACACTGTCACCAAATATTAGATTTCCCCCATTACTCAGCTCTGTTCAATAAAAAATGAAATATAGTTAAGTCTGAAAAATCAGCAATAACTTTTAAGTAGAAAATTTGTCTGCTTGAGCATGTAAATAAAATTGTAGGAATACATTATTTCTAAACCCATATTTATAAAATTAATAGGTGATATAGTATAATATTAAATGACAACTATGATGTATCACAATTTTTCATATGCATATTTTTTATTCCATAGTTATGGATGTTAAGCTGATTTTGCATACATTGTTCCTAATAGTAAAATTAATGCAAATTGATGACGTTGACATGATAGTTATGGAAAATGATAATTAACTACTTGTATGACCTTAGGCAAGTAATATAGTTTCTCTGAATTTCTTTTTACCCACCCCTAAGATAAAGAAGTGGGGTTACTGAATCTATGTGGTAGTTCAAAAAAAATTTTTTTTTTTGGTGAGGACCATCCTATAATTTCATAATCTGCTATAAAATAAAATAACCCACAGTCCACTTAGGGATATGTTCAATAATAAAATGCATATGAATAGCATTTGTGGTGACTATTCATTTTAATGACTTTGAAACAGTTTTTCTTAATTCATACATTATTAATAATAGATGGATCTTTGTTTATATATATATATATTGTGTGTGTGTGTGTATATATATATATATATATATAAGGATTTGTTTATTTTTAATATGTTTCATTTGTTTATACAAATAAGAATTGGTGTGTTGGCTGGGGGGAGGGAGGTTGTTGACAGGATTCACCAGAGACAGAGTGGGGAGCAGAATAGGCAGATAGATTGAAATACATTGTGGAGGGGAGTGGCAGGTGAGGCAGGAGTGATCTGCTGCACCATGTGGGTTAGTTCTCTGCCCTGGGATGGAGATCATGTTGCTTGATATTGCTGAAACTTCCTACCATCCTGGAAGCCTGATTATGTTTATTTAGCCCCATTCAACATAATAATACTGGGAAAGGAAGGGTTGGAAACAAGATCTAGGTTTTATTTATTTATTTATTTAAAGATTTATTTATTTATTCATACATAACTGGGGTACAGGCCAGAGATGCAGAGGGTGAGAGGATTCACCAGGAACAGAGTAGGGGGCAGAACAGGCAGATCGACAAAGTACACTGCTGAGGGGAGCAGCGGGCAGGTCAGGAGAGGTCTGTCAGGCCATGTGGTCACCTCCGGGGGAGGCGGGGATTGAACTCATTCGGAAATGGCTTAAGCTTCTTAGTGCAGTGCTTTAACCCGCTGGGCCACCAGGGAGGGCCCCTAGTTTTATTTTTAATCATCTGCTTCTGACCTCTTCTGTACTGCCCACTGCTCCTCTCAGCAGTGTATTTAAGTTAATCTACCTGTTCTTCTTCCCACTCTGTCTCTGGTGAATCCTCTCTCTCCCCTCACCCCCACATCTCTGACCTGTACCCCAATTCTTGTATGTAAAAATATATAAATATTTAAAATAAAAAAATATAAAATTAAAAAAACAATAATGTCTGATTCTGAAAATCTATATAAGGCAAAAGACATACAGTAAAGGTGTGTGTGTGAGAGTCACAGTTAAATATTGGTTCCAAGGATGTTACTTGACAACTAAATTTAAAAATGAATCTGAAATTAATATAGAAATAAATTTCCTTTTATTTATTAATTTATTTATATTTTACATCAGTTGCATTTTTTTAAACAATGTTTGCTTTCTTTTTCAGGTGTCATCTCCATAGAATTCCCATCACTAAGTCACCTGTGCACCAGTCTCCATAGTCTTTTGTGCTCTTCTCACCCTTGTTTTTATCTCTCTCCCTACAACTCCCTGCAGAATTGTTGGAGACCAGCTTCAACTATTGAGGCGTCTAGAGGCAAGACAGGCATGACCCTCAGGTGGGAAGGCATTGGCAAAAGCAAATTCCTAAAAAAGGGGGAAAAGGAGAAAAAGGGGAAAGGGGAGCGAGGAAGACCTGGGAATCGGAGTTGGGTGCTCCGCCTTCAGCAGAGGTGTATTTTATACATTAGGAGTAAGCAGTGGGATGACATCAGCACACAAACTGGGCTGAGAGATTACAATCATTTTTTTTTTTCTAAGAACAGTTTAGGGCTGTATTGCCCTTAGTTGAGATATAACAGAGGTTGCATAGCTTGTGTCAATTTGATAAGCTTATACTTTATTACCTTGTTTTCAGAATTGATACAAGTCACATATTCAATACACTTGTTTAAAATATGTGCTTATTGTATTCATTACTTCAGTAACAGAAGGGATGGCCAGCTAAAATATCACATTTTTCGCTAACTATTTTTATTTGTTGTGTGTGTGTTTTTTTTTCCTTTGACTTATAAGCAGTTATGTTACATGTTCTCTATTTCCTTATCTGTAACTAAAAATGTAATAATAATTTGGTACATTATTTTTGAGTTACCAGTTAAAACTCTAGCTTCATTTATAGCAGCAAATGTGTTCTAGATTACTGGCCATAAGAATTTACCAGAAGCTAGATTTTTGAGTACCTTGGCAGCATGAGTAAATATAGCTCTGAAAATATTATTACTTTTTAGAGATGCTGCATTGTGGAACACATACACACACAGAGTGGATATAATTTGCAGAGATTTTACAGTGACTTTTGGGAAATCAAATTAATAAGGAGTTTCACATTATACCTTATGACTTTCAGGCTTTAAATACCTTATCAAAAATTAGGCTAACTCTCATTTCATTTTTTCTTTAGGAATATACATTGAAGTTATTCCTTCATTTGGTAGCTGGGATTAAAAATATCTTAATTAAAATTCCTTAAAGAGTAATAAAACTGACCTTAAATGTTATAGACCAATTGACTTCAATAATGTGGCAGTTAAATTGCACATGCGAAAGTTATTGCAGTAGTTAGAACTGAGGAAAAAAGTTAAAGGATAGATTTAATATGCTAATAGAAGTTTGGTGATTTCCCAAAGAACACAAAACAAATAAATGTTTCTTACTAAATATTGATTTTCTTCACTTGTACTTCAGTATGTGCCTCACCCGCACGGCAGGGATATGAGTCTGCACGGGGGACGTCGAGGTTGAAGAGTCAGCACACGTAGATGGTTGCAGCAAAATGTTCTCCCCCTATTATCCTTTTCAGCCTCCCTTTTATACCCTTAATCCCAGGATGTTGGCCTGGGGGCAGGAGGAAATCTCCCTCACATGCACTACTGTGATCAGGGCGGATATTAATCAGCTACCCAAAGGTTAAGCCACTCACACAAGTGGCAAGATATCTTCTTCCTATTATGATCTTGTACTCAAGCTCTGGGGGTGGTTGGGGAGGCTCATCCCAGCTGGGACCCAACAATATGTGTATCCAATAAGGCAAAAGAAAAAAAAGTAATTTGTATTAGAACTACATCAGGGCTCCAGTTTAGTGGGATTTATGCCTGAATGACTTTTCTGTAATACTCACCTTCACTTTGGATGAGATATAAATAATTAGTGACTTGTGGCAACAAATATTGCTCAAAGGAATTTGAGGTGATGCTGGCACACACCCAATTTTTGAAGCCACTGCCTTTTGTAGGCATTGTCTTTTTTTTTTTTTTTCCCTCAATAAGTATTCTACAAAATTGTAACTAGGAGTTTTTGTATCAAACTTTGGTCTTAAAAACGTCAAAAATATCACATCTGGGGCTCTCCCTGATTGCACAGCCAGTTAAAGCACAGTATTAAGAAGCTAAAGCCACTTCAGCATGAGTTCGATCACCATCCTGGAGGTGACTTAAATGGTGGCAGACCTCTCCTGACCAGCCTGTAGCTTTCCTCAGCAGTGTATTCCAGTAGATTTGCCTGTTCCTCTCCCCACTAGTCTCTGGTGAATCCTCTCACCCCTCCTCCCATACCTCTGGCCTGGACCCCAGTCCTGTATGCATAAATAAATAATTAAATATTTTTGAAATGTCACATCTGTGGCTCTAATTCATTACCTTTTGACAGTTTGGAGATACACTCTCAGCAGACGCAATCATGTTGTAAAGCCTTATTACTAAACACTACAAAAAGTTCTTGTAAGTTAAAATTTATGGCCACTAATGAACAACATTTGATTTAACTTTTTGAGGTTTTTAATTGTACCTTTTTAAAAACTGTTTACCTTTATGATAACATTCATCATGGCTCTATATGTTCTTGTTTAAGTACACATTTATTTCTGTCATCATCTGGGCATAATGGCCAGTTTCTGTGTATCACTTTCCCACATGGGAACGTTTCCCTGTCTGGTGACAGGCACAATCAAAAACTGTATTTTTCTCATCTTCTGAGTCTCCTGCTTCATGTTCTCATTAATAATGTAATACTCTGAACTGCCTAACATGTTACTCCTATAAAGACTGATCTATCTTTCTTCACTAAAGAGAGGAATTTCTTTGTATGTCTACAAGTATTCATTTTTTTCCCTGTCACTCGAAACACTAACAATAATAATTTTCTGCTTTATACAGTAACAAGTTTCTATCTCACAATTGAATTCCTTTATAAAAACATAGATTTATATTTATTTATTGCAATATTTGTATTGGGATAACATTGGTTTACAATGAACAGAGTTCCTTGCAATGTACCACGGTCACATCTTTTCAGATTTTTAAAATACCACCTACTACCAAAGCACTCACAATTTCTCCACTATTTCACACTGGGTTGTTGCCATCATTATCTCCACTCTTGCTCTTCTCCATATCTAGTAAGTCATAAAAATGAAACCAGAAGCAATATGGGGATTCCTCAAAATATAACTATACACACACACACACACACTTACATATGTGTGTGTATATGCGTGTGTATATATATATATATATATACATATATGTATATGTATATATATATATACACATTTAATATAGCTATCATATGTTTCAGTCATTCTACTCTTTGGTGTTCATCTGAAGAGTGGAAACATACAAATTTAAAGGGATATAGGTACTTCTATACGCATTGTAGAACTACTTACAATAGTTATATAAAGTTCTTATGGAAAGCACTTTAATGTCCAAAGACAGATAAATAGATTAAGAAGATCTGGTGCAAAGGCACAATGTAATATTAGTTAGCTATAGAAATAGATGAAATCTTGTCATTTGTGTCACAACAAAAGTCTAATTCTTTGAATGAAAACCTCTAATTGGAATGATGTTCTACCTAGAACATCCCAAACGTCCCTGAGCATCTTTTTCTTACTTATGACAGGAAAATCTGTTTTCATTTTCAGATTTGAGAGATAAAAATATCACCCAAAAACGTAGGGCATCCCTTTATTTTAAGGGCTCAATCCCTTGGATCAGAGTTGGATACTACCTAAATGACCAAAACTAGATGACTAGATCAAGAAGTTGTGGTGCATACACACAATAGAATACCATTCAGTAACATGGATGTGTTTAGAAGAGATAATGCTGAGAGAAATAAGACAGAAGGAAAAAGAAAAGTACTGGATAGTTTCACTCATAGGATCTATATAGGGGAACCAACCAACAGATTAAGGGAAATAAGCAGCAGTAAAAAAAAAAAAAAAAAGACAGAAAACTATAAATCAGAGACATTCTGTGACACAAGCTATGCAACCTCTATTGTCAGACATACTACGGATGGAGGGGAGTTGCTCTGAAAAATCAGACTTTCCACGCTAACTTACTACTCCCTTTTTTGTATAATCATAATATCAAAATATTCTGAGCAACTTTCAGCTTACAATTGGACTGCCTCAGCCGCATAAGGCTTGTCTGCCCTGACAAGCAAGCAGTGCACCAGGGTGAAATATTCCTCTGAAGTCAAGTGACTTGACTACTGACTGATAAATAAAAGCAAAAGGGCTGCTTTTTGCAAAGTCTCTCTCACTGCTGGATGGAGGAAAACTCAAATCTTATCATTCTACTATCTCACCTAGCCTTCTATTCAGCTTCTAAAGAATTACTCAAACTTCCTATTGTTTGGCCTTTAGATGTGGAAATTCATCCAGGTTGCCTGTTTTGAAACTAGTCAAGTTTTCTACCTGCTACACAGGAATCCACAAAAGTCTTCTGGCTAGTCTTTCAGGATTCTACTATGTAGTCTTCAGATAAGGAAATTCACCTATGTCTCCCATTCAGAGATTTGATTAGCAAGGAATTTCCTCTTCTGCCTCCCAGGATGACTCAGGTAGAAAAACAAAAACCCATTAAGTAGTAGATAAGGTTTAAGGGACTTCTATCTTAGTTGATCTCCACTATAGTAATATTAGTCATAAACTTTGTGCACCCATGTACCTGTTTTTAACCTTGATTGATTTTAGAATATATCTCAACTAAAGGGCAATACAACCCTACACTGTTCTTAGAAAAAAAAGATGATTGTAATCTCTCAGTTCAGTTTGTGTGCTGATGTCATCCCACTCTGCTGAAGGCAGAGCAGGAAGACTTGCACCCAACTCCAATTCCCTTGTCTTCCTTGCTCCCCTTTCCTCTTTTTCTCCTTTTCCCCTTTTTTTAGGAATCTCCTTTTGCTGAGGCCTTCCCACCTTAGGGTCCTACCTATCTTGCCTCCAGACACCTCAATATTTGGAGCTGGTCTCCAGCATCAAATAACACAAACTATATTTCCACTTAATTATATATGTTAAATTATTTCTCTTCCATAATGCTATATAATAGACATTAAACAGAATATTAGCTTTAGGTATATACTGATATTTAATATATGCATATATTTAGTGAAATGATTAGTATACTAGATGGAGTCAATATATACTGTACATAGCTTGATGTGTTAAAATATTGGAATGTTGCTTGTGGTTAAAAACTTATAGGATGTTGTTAAAGGCCCTGGATGTTATCAGAAGCTCAGGCACCAGCAGGACATTGCTTGCCAGCAGGACATTACCACCTGCATGAAGGAAGATCAGAGAGTGACTCATCCTAATGGACTACATACTTTGGAAATTTCCAAGCCCACAAATTTTGATATATAAGACCCTCTGTTCAGAGGCTCAGGGTCCATTCAGTCTGGGCGAGAGAGCTGGGTCGGTATACCCCAGGGATCAGACCCTAGCCCGGGCTAGCAATAAAGGCTTGCACTTACTTTTGCATCAGTTCTGTGTCTCGGCATTTCTTGGACTTGAACAGATTTTTTTTTTCTTATGTAAGAAGTAATAAGCTAAATTACTTATTAGTATCTAAAGCTACAGTTATTCCCTACTTTAGACACCTTATTCTATTTATTTTTTCTGAACATTGGGGTGTTTTTCATCTTTCTGTATTTTTGTTAATCTTTTATTCTCAAATATCTTTTCCTCACCTATCTTTCTGGGCAAGTGCTCTTTATACAGAGGTTCCTTTATAAAATAAAACTACCCTGTCTGTTATAATTCAATAGTAATTTTATGGTCTTTTTAAAATAATTATAAATATTTTCATGATTTGATTTTTCACTCAATAAGATTTCCACAGTGTAAGAACCCTACCTTAAATATGGTTATTATTACTGATGTCGTCTTTTGAGTTCGGGGTTCTTGGGTTCACTCTGGAAAAGGTTTCACCAGAGCTCCCCTTTCGGTAGCACAGGATGAGATTCTTCACGAGACAGAGACTCAGTTATATTTAAAGAGGAAGTTTATTAGAGTCAGGAGAGGGGGAGACATTTGGTTAGGTGCAAGTGGGAAGGAAATGCTGCCCGAAAAGGGACAGGTTTGCTGGGAAAGAGATCTTCATGGTTGCAGGCAAGCAGGAGGCTGCTGCCTTTCAGAGGGAGAGTGGGTGGAAAGAAGCACCTGCATAGACATGGGTGGACAGTGGAGCGGCTGCCTCGTACTCCTGGAGAGACTGTCTAGATATAGACAGCTTCTCTTTGGGAGGATAGAATCTGAGAGGATGGAGATTCCCTAGTGAGCTTCATCTCCATATCCATGCCCTTGTCTTTACCTGAGCACCAGGCATACTGGCTTTGGTGCTCTGATTTTATGTCTCTGTCAACTGTTGCATTTGCCCCTTTTACCTATCCCTTTCTGTGATTCAGTCTTGTGATGCCTCTCCTGCATTCTTTCCTCCACCATTACTATCAACATTCTAAAAATATATATGAAGTTCTCAAATATTAAACTAAGCATATTTATCTTGATTAAAGATGCTCACACATTAATCATATGCAGACTCACTATGAAATTTGAAAAACATAATTATTACTATAAGTATGTTTACTGCTATTATTTAATTGTGATATATTTTGAAATTAAAAAAAATGACACTTTGGTGGAGGACATTCACTACTAAACAAGAAAATATTTCAACAGAAAGCTGAGTCACTATCATAACATTAGCACCCTATAAAGATGAACAATTTGGTAAAAGCATTGAAGGCAACAGAACAGTTGGAACATTCCTGTGCTGGTTACTATGGAAATGAAAGCAAAAGTGAACAAGATTGTTAAAGGGAAAAGAAGCAGGGATTTCTTTTAGTTTAAGATTTGGGCAAAGACCTTAGCTCAAATCACCATAAGAAAGGAGTCTGTCTCATAGTGGTGCTGTTGAAATAAATCATGAAAGGGATCCTACTTAGCATCTTGAAAACTTGAATTTTCAACTTCTCAGTAACTCTTCAACTTATCAGAAGCCCTGTTAAGCATTGATCCATTTATAACAACAAAAAAATCTGGTTTGACTAATTGTCAACATAATTGCCATCTTTATTAGGAAAAGCATAGGCCAAACTCTATGCATTATCTAAATGCAGTCATTAAATTTATACTAAATTATTTTACCCATTTGCTTCACTTGCCTAATCTGTTGTTGGAGACCTGCCTGGATCTTGGGCTGTTGAAAGGCAGTCACAGGCAGGAGCCTAAGGTAGGAAGGACATCAGCAAGCAGATATTCCAAAAATTGGGGGACACAGGGGAGCGGGCTTGAAGAAGATACAGGAGTCAGAGTTGGGTGCAAGTCTTCTTGCTCTGCCTTCAGCAGAGGTTTATTTTATACATTTCAAGCAAGCAGTGGGATGACATTAGCATATGAAATGGGCTGAGATCACAATAACCTTTTTTTCCAAGAATAGTCTAGGGTCCTTTTTTTGACATTTAGTTGAAATTATAACATTTTTAAAATCAATCTATCAAGGTTAAATCAGGTACATAGATTCACAAAGTTCAAGACTAATATTACTATACTTACCACAGTGAAGAGTAACCAAAATAAAGTCCCTTAAACCTTATCTACTACTTTATGGATTTCAGTCTCATTGAGACATCCTAGGGAGTAAAGTGAGGGCAAGAAGAGGGAATTTTCTTGTAAATCAAATTACAGTAAATTTCTTTTGAAAACCAGTTAGAAAGTTTAAGTGAATTTCCTTGAAGTCTAGAAGGTAGAAAACTTAATTAGCTCTGAATAAGAGACTTAGGTGAATATCCTTTTCCTTTCCTTTTCTAAAGACTAGATAGTAGAATCCTGAAATACTAGTTAGGAAGCTTATGTGAATTCCTTTGACATCTAGACAGGAGAAAACCTAATTAGCTCTCAATAGGTGACTTGAGTGAATTTTCATATCTAAAGACTAGATGGTAGAATGTTCTTTAGAAACTGAATAGAAGACTTTGTGAGATAGCAGAATGATGAGATTTAGGTTCTTGTCCATCCTGCAGTAAAATAATATGTTACAGTACTGCCTCAATATTGACTTTACAATAACAGCCAATTGCTTTTATTAATCAGTCAGTTGTTAAATCACTTTTGACTTCAAGAGGAATTTCTCACCCTGGTGCAGTGCTTGTTTGTCAGGGCCAGGTAGCACCTTCTGAGACTAAGGCAATCCAGTTGTAAGCTGAAGGTTGCTCAGAATATTTTGATATCACGATTATACAAAAAAAGGGAGGTTGTAACATAAGTAAGCATGGGAATTCTGATTTTCCAGAACATTTCCCCTCCATCTGTACCATGTCTGTTGACAGAGGTTGAATAGCTCGTGTCAGTCAGTATTATGCTTAATTAATGAACATTAAAGTTTGAGAAAAAATATAAAATTTGACCACAAAAAATCCTGTTGTGTACCTTGAAAGTATTTTATTTCTGTTACATAGTTAAATGACAATATAGACCTTTTGAATATGATATTTGAAAAATAAGAACTATAGAGTTGATATAGATTATTTTTTTTTCTTAAACATTATTTTTTTGGTGAAATGATTAAGTTCTTAAATTATTTATCTCAGTTTGAATGTGGAAATACAATCTCAACCTGCTTCTGCAAATCACTAAATGCATTTAAAACTTATTAAATGTATTCCTGTGTTATTTTTCATTGAATAGTAGTTTCATAAATATAATTATTGTTGAATTTACCATGATTATGACCTAGCATTAGTTGCATTGTACATATAACTGAGTTTGAACTAATGAGTAATGGAGTTTCAGGGTTAATTTCTACTCATAATGGCTTAATATTAGCAGGTTTAAAATGAGATATAGCTGATAGTCCCTACACAATCTCTATACTTCCTCAAGGCTAAACCCTACCACACCCCCCAATAAAAATAAAAATAATAACTATAAATGTATTAATAGCATATCAAAAAGAAACAATGCAACTGCAGAGGTTAAAAGTTTAGGGCCTTCCTGGTGGCACTAGGGCCTTTCTGGTGGCACAAGGGGTTAAAACCACAGCACTATGAAGCTATCCACAGTCACTGTAGTATTCCCATCCAGGGAGATATCCACAAGTCACAGCAGCCTAGTCCACACCCACCTCGACTTGGCAGTGTATTTCTGTAGGTCTGGTTGGCAAGTCCTGCTCCTTACTCTGTTTCTGGTGAAACCTCTCACCCCTCCCCCCACACCTCTGGTCTGTACACTAACCCTTGAATGAACACATAAATAAAGCTTTCAAAAGTTTAACTTTATCAAATAATTGAAAAGGAGAATTTCAAAGAGTACCAAAGAATAAAGGTTATAATGAAAGACCAATGCAGTGTTACAGCTGGAGATTTGTCCATGTGAAGGAAGATAGTCATTTGTTTCTTACAGTATCCTTTGTTTCTCTGAATAATATTCTTGTCTAGTCAAACCACAGAACAATAATATCTCTGTAGCAAATATAAAACTGATTCCTGTGGACCACCTCACATGGTAATCAAAAATCAAATGGTTGGTAGATTGATGTAAGAGAAGGCTCTTACATCAAAGGAGACAGGAAAATAAAGAAATTACTAGTTGAAGTGTCTTTTCATTTTTATTATGTAGGTGGCAATGTTTGAGTGCTCTACAAAACAAGTAAAAGCTAATGATTACTATGAAAAAGTATGTCACCTACTGAGATTCAATTATGTGTTTAGATACAACTCCTTCTCAGTTTGGGATTTAAGACAAATATTCTAATGACAGGCAAAAGACAAAAGGACCCAGCACAAAGCAGTGAACATCAAACTGTCTATGTTGGTACACATGGTATAGATTGAATAAAGAGAAAAAGAAATGTCAGGGACTGACTCCAATCATTTCAGAGGGTAGGACCTCTAGGAGGGAGCAGCGTTGGCAAGCAAAGATTCCTAAAGAGGGGTAAAGGAAGAATTGCAGTTTATTTTATATAGTTCAAGCAAACAGTGTATAACATTAGTATATGAATTGGGCTTATTTTTTTTTCTAGGAACAGTTTGGGGTCATATTGACCTCCAGCTTAGATTATAGCATTTATTATTCTTAAAATTAATCTATTAAAGTTAAAACAGATACATACATTTATAAAATTTAAGATTAACATTGTTATATTTAACACAGTGATGATTGGCTAAAAATAAAATCCCTTAAATCCTAATTACTACTTAATGACCTTCATTTTCATTGAGATATCCTAGAGGATAAAGTGAAGTTGAGGGCTAAGGTGGAGTAATTTTCTTGTAAATCAATCACAAAAAGAGATACAGTAAATTTCCTTAAAAAAAAAACTGAATAGAAAACTTACGTAGTTCCTTAAAAACTAAACAGAAAATTTGGGTGAAGTTCCTTATGTAAAGATTAAACAATAGAAAATTTAAGTAACTCTTTAGAAACTGTATAGAAGAATTATGTGAGATAGTAGAGTGATGAGATTTGGGTTCTATTCCAGGCAATAAAAGAACATGTTCTAGTAATGCCTCATATTCCAATGTTGATTTTTCTATACCAGCCAATTGCTTGTATTAATCAGCCAATAGTTAAATTATTTGGCTTCAAGAGGAATTTCTCACCCTGGGGCAGGCAGCACCTTAAGCCTAAGGCAATCCAGTTGTAAACTGAAGGTTGCTCAGAATATTTTTATATTATAATTATACAAAAAAGGAGGTCATAACAATAAGTTAGCATGGAAATTCTGATTTTTCAGAGTATTTCCCCTACATCCAGATGTATCTGGTGAAGTTTCACAGCCAGAAAGAAAGAAAAGAGAGAAAGAAAGAAAAGAGAGAAAGAAAGAAAAGAGAGAAAGAAAGAAAGAAAGAAAGAAAGAGAGAGAGAGAGAGAAAGAAAGAAAGAAAGAAAGAAAGAAAGAAAGAAAGAAAGAAAGAAAGAGAGAGAGAGA
>NW_004567145.1:3723545-3734511 GCF_000260355.1 Condylura cristata
CACCTCCGGGGCAGGCGGGAATCGAACTCATGCGGAGCGGCTTTAGATTCTCAGTGCTGTGCTTTAACCCGCTGCGCCACCAGGGAGGCCCCCAAGCACACACTTATTTTACAGCATGAGTAAAATCCAAGTTCCATACTGGAGACTCAGAGGAAAAACATAGCTCTGAATGCTTCTTAGAATAATGTAACTATAATTGGCAAGTGTCCTAGTATCACAGGCCTGACCCAAAAGGGTCATTTCTTTGACCTTTATAGAAATAAATCACCATCAAGCTCCAGTTTTAGTAAATCAAGCTTGGTTTTATTAGAAATGGAGTCAGTGTGGCAAAGGAGAATTTAGTCTGATTATTGGAAGAAAGTTAGGTGGAGATATTTAAAGGATAGATCCATGAGGTTGGATGGAAGAAAGCAGTCCAGTAGTTTTTGGGGATTTGCATTATAACTGGGCACATGCATATTATTTGTATTCCGATTGTTCATGCAGGCACTCTATCTTCTATAGAAACCTTGAGAAGATACTCAGGAACTGTTTTATTTATTTATTTAGTTTGTTTATCTGTCTGTCCATTTTTTTATTTGCATGTTTTTGCTTTTTGTCCATCATGTTACCCCATGGTCAATGTGACCGATTAAATCATTTGAACAGACTCTCCAGTCCATGATTTTGTTTTGCTGTTTAAACAGCACTTAGACCAGATCACTGTACCAACTGTAAATTTATTTTACTTAAATTGATTCACTAGAATATGCAGAAGAAAATGATATGAAAATTCTATGAAGCAGGATGAAAAAACAAGGGTAAAACAAGGGCCTCCCTTTTGGCACAAGGGATTAAATTTCAGAACCATGAAACTATGGACAACCACTGAAGCACAAATTTTATCTCTGGCCCAGAAGCTTACCCATATAGCACAACCGAACTCTCATGATTCTCCCACTGCTCCCCTCTACAGCATATTTCAACTTATCTGCCTATTCTGCTCCCCCATCTGTCTCTGATGAATTCTCTCACCGCACACCCCCCACACCGCTGAAATGCACTCCAGCTATTGTATGCATAGAATAATTAAAATAAATCTTTAAAAAAGACAAGACTAAAACATAAGGCAGATAAAAATATCAATGATTATATTACCCATAAAAATGTAAATTATATTAAAAACACCACCAATACTGTAAATGGACACAAAAATATAGCTTGGACAGTGTGTAAAAATATCAAAATAGTTGAGAAAAACCTCTATACATTACTCCCAAATAAGGATGGAAAAGTACACACCCACACACACCATTATTGAAGCTGATAATGTTCAAGTTAATTTAAGGCCAATGTTCTGGAAAACAGATAGCTAAGAAGCCTCTCCTCATTTTATGTTCTCAGTCATTCCGAAGAATGAGACTTCCTTATATGATTTTATTAAAATACTTATTTACCTCAGACAAAGCCAGCCACCGAACCTCCAGTTCCCCTTATGGTCTCAAAAATGTTTGTTCAGCTGATTTTTTTGTCTCCACCAATCTGCACAAAATAATTTATCATTGAATTATCCAAATCTGAAACAAGGTTTATTCCTTCTTCCCCAAATATCTGCTCTCAACCCACCCTTTAGTGTAAACAGCAGTTTAAAGAGGTATACTCTCTTTATAAGAACTTGCTACAGGAATTAACTGTGAGAAAAACATTTATTCATCAACTTATCATTCCACTTTCTCACCTATATACCTAGTCTTCTCACACCTTGCTTTCTCCTTTTGTTCAAGGAAAATAATGCTACTTGATCTTTGAGAATCTACTAGATCTTACAGCTGCAAAGACAAATGTATTTCTGTCCATCAGTACTCCTTGGGTGATTCTTGCAATCAATCTGGACTAACATTCCATAATCTTCACATGAAATAATTTTCATTTTTCATATTATTGATGTATCATGATTGGGATCTTAGAATTTTCAACTTAAAATGCTAAAACTGAAAACAATATAATTAAATGGAATGATCCTATTTTTAAGAAGTTTTAATGTTTTTGTAAAGTTAATGACTTTTTTTCCTCAATAGAATTACATTATGCTAAGTATGCATGGATTTTTAAGTGACTTGCAATTATATAGCTACAAATAAATAGCTAAGTTAGAACAACACAAATAAAAGCAGAAAACAAATCAATCAGGTATTTTAACCAGGATTTAAAACAAACCCTGCGGTGTCTTTGAAACGGCAAGTAAAAAATATATATTGGGATAAGAAAAATGTCAGAAATTTGGATTTTAGTGGCAGATAACTTTGTAAAAGTGGGAAAAGTCAGAGGAAGAATGCAATTTTAAAACAATAGAAGTGGTAATAAAAAGTTGTTGAAATTAATTTTCTGCTAAGAATTACCTACTTGATAATTTTGAAATCACACTGTTCAGTATCCATTTTCAACTACACACAGCATCAAAACAATCACAGTTGCCTATTAATATGTTAAGTATCAACTTCAAAGGTGAAAGTAAAAAAAATTCCCAAAGTGATATTGGAATAAAAATATATCTCTAATCTTTTAAACATAGTAAAGTCTACTGGGATGTCTTTCATATATAATTAAATCATAAAATTAAAAATAATGTTAAGGGCTTTCCTAGTGACACAATAGGTTAAATCACCACATTATAAAATTTTCCAAAGCCAATGCAGCATGAGTTTGATCCCTGGCCAAAGAGCTAACCCACATGGCATGGCAGACCTCTCCTGACCCACCCACTGCTCCCCTCAGCAGTGTACTTTCATAGATCTGCCTGTTCTCTTCCCTGTTATGTCTCTGGTGAATCCTCTCACCCACCACACTTCTGGCCTGTGCCTTAGTTCTGTAAGCATAAATAAATAAATCTTTAAAAAAAAAAATGTTAGGGTCCGGCAAGATGGTGGCAGATTGAAGACGCTGTAATCACTACCTCCAAACTCACACAGGATTATAGGACTGAATATGGCCTGTGGATTTATATACTGTGACTTTCAGCCCAAATGAGAACACCCTGGACTCACTAGAAGGAAGGTAACTGAGGAAGAATCGGCATTTGGGGAGTTCTGATAGGGGAACTGCAATCTGATCCAGGAACAACCAGCAGCCAGAAGACTTGTTTCCCTTCCCACCCTCGGCTGCTCTGGAGATAAGGAGAGATAGCACAGCTGTGTGAGTGGAAACCCAACTGGATGCAGCAGCAAACCCGGATTGCTCGGGCTACCTGGTGCTAGGACCCAGAAACTTGCCCAGGTACACAGGCCCTAGATGGAGACTTGCTTCCCTTCCCCCCTCAGCCTGCCCTGGAGATAAGAAGAGACTGCACAGCTGGGTGAGTGGAATTCAAGCTGCAGTGAAAGGCTGTAGCCCCAAACCCAGATCCCAGGGGCACCCAGGTGCTAAAACCTGGGAGCTCGCCCAGGTGTTAGAAGGAGACTTGCTTCCCTTTTCCCCTCAGCCCACCCTGAAAATAAGGAGAGACAGTGCAACAGGGTGAGTGGAATTCAAGCTGAAGTGGAAGGCTGTAGCCCCAGGATCACATGGGAACCCAGGTACTAGGACACAGGAACTTGCCCAGGCACTAGAAGGAGACATACTCCACCCTCCCCCCCAGCCTGCCCAGGAGATAAGAAGAGACAGCACAGTTGGATAAGGAAATCCCAGCTGCAAGGAAAGGCTGCAGCACTGAACATGGATTGCCCGGGTGCCCAGGAGAGACAGCTCAGCTGGGTGAGTAGAATTCAAGCTGCAGTGAAAGACTACAGCCCTGAACCTCAGGTACTAGGACCCAGGACCTCACCCAAGGCACTAGAAGGATAATTGCTTCCCTACCCCCCTGGGCCTGCCCTGGAGATAAGGAGAGAGAATGCAGCTGGGTGAGTGGAATTCAAGCTGCAGTGAAAGGCTGCATCCCCAAACCCTAGGTGCTAGGACCCAGGAGCTCACCCAGGTGCTAGAACGAGACTTGCTTCCCTTCTTTCTTTGGCCTGCTCTGGAGATAAGGAGAGACAGTTCAGCTGGGTGAGTGGAATTCAGGCTGCAGCCCCAAACCTGTATCTCCCAACCCAGAAATCCTGGGCACCCAGGTGCTAGGACCTGGGAGCTTGCCCAGGTGCCCAGACACTAGAAGGAGACTTGCTTCCCTTCCCTTTTGGCCAGCCTGGATAAGGAGAGACAGTGCATTGAGGTGAGTGGAATATAAGCTGCAGTGAAAGGTTATTGTCCCAAACTCAGATGGTCCAGGTGCCCAAGTGCTAGGACCCTGGAGTTCGTCCAGGTGCCCAGGCTCTAGAAGGAGATTTGCCTTCCTTCCCCCCTTGCCTGCCCTGGAGATAAGGAGAGACAGCATATCTGGGTGAGTGGAATCCACACAGCAAGGAAAGGCTGCAGCCCAGATCCAGGATCACCAGAGTGTCCTGGTGCCTAGGAACTAGGAAGTGCCTTAGAAGGAGTCTTGCTTCCCTTCAGCTCTCCTGGAAATAAGGAGAGACAACTCAACTCACAGAGGCCTGAAGACTTGTGAGCCATAAAGGTTGACAGTATTCAGAGAGTAAACAAAACTAGTGACCAACTCACCCACAGGCCAAGCTGTAGAGAGACCTGCAATGCTTCTAATGTGCCCTACCCCGAACAGAGACATCTAAACATAGAGGGAACCTGGGACACCAGAGGCTACAAAACAACAGACATCTTCCAGAGACAAGGACTCAGGTGTTACTGGAAGAAGCCAAAACACCATAAGAGACCCTGATTATTACTGGCTGAGAAGACAGACACAATTCCAAACAGTGGGAGCTGCAAAAGCAGGATATATAGAAACAAAGAACAATCAGAATATCCTTCAAAACTGAAGTGCCTGGAAGTTTCTAAGCCACTCCAGAAATAACATCCAGAATGAATGTCAGTCATTAATAGCAAAATTATTTCTCAACAAATAGAAAGTATTAGAAAATACACAACTGGGAAAAGGAGACAAACAAATACCCAAGCAAGTCCACAGGGGGGAAATTCACCACAAAAATATCAGTCACCAGAAAGCACCAAAGAAATAGAAGAACAGCAGAACAGCTCAGCCTACCAGATAGAGAATTCAGAATCATAATGATAAAAAAAAGACAAAAAGAGGATAAGAAGGATATATATATGAGGCAAGGCATCAAGGAATTGAAGAATGCAAACAAGGAAATGAATGAAAGGAATGAAAAAGAAAAAAAATATGAGACAACTAACTGAAGAAAGAAAATGAGACACTGAAAAAGGAAATAGAAGAAATGTAAGCCATGAAAAGGTCACTAGAGGAGATAAAGAATGCTGAGAAAAGTAGTGTAAACAGAATAGATGAAATGGAAGAACAAATCAGCACCCTAAAAGACTCAGAAATAAAGAGAATTAAAACAGAAAAAGAAAGAGAAGTAAAAAGTAAAAGGAATGAAGAAACACTTCAAGAGCTATCTGCCACAATTAGGAAAGGAAGTATCAGAGTTATAGTTATCCCATAAGGTGAAGAGAAAGGCCAATGAATTGAGAAAATATTCACAGAGATGATAGAGGAGAACTTCCCTAATATGAAGGAGAAGAAAATTGACATCCAAGAAGCAAGAACACCAAACTATCATGATGACAGGAGAAAGACAGCAAAACACATCACAGTAAAACTTCAAAGAATATAAGACAAGAAAGGATAATGAGAATGACAAGAGGGAAGAAACAAATAACCTATAAAGGGAAACCGATCAGGCTCACATCAGATTTCTCTGAAGAAACACTACAGGCAAGAGGAGAGTAGAGGGACATACTCAACAAACAACAAAAGTATAAATGCTAATTAAGAATACTCTACCATGCAAAGCTCTCCTTCCTCTACAAGAATGAGTAAGGACATTTACAGACAAACAGAAGCTCCATAATTTTGTCATGACTAAACCTCCACTCCAAAAAATACTACAAGAAGAAGCCCTCAAGCCAAATCCAACAGAAGAGTGAACAAGAACATTCAAAACAAGGAATAAAAATACAAAACAGCCAAAATGGCAAATGTATGTGCCCGTATATCAATATTATCTATAAATGTGAATGGTTTAAACTCATCAATAGAAAGACAGAAAGTGACAGGATGGATTAAAAACAGAACCCAACGTTCTGTTGCCTACAGGAAACACACTAACATGAAAGCTAAAAACAGATTAAAAATAAAAGGATGGAGAACAATCCTACAAGCAAATAATCCCAAAAAGAAGGCAGGAACAGCTGTACTTATATCAGATAAAATAGACTTCAAACTAAAAAAGATGAAAAGAGACACAGACGGCCACTACATTTTGATTAAGGGGAAAATACAACAAGAACCCATTACAATCATCAATATATATGCACCAAATGAAGGAGGCCAAAATATATCAGGAAATTACAGTTATCTATGAAAGCATATATTAAAGAAAATACATACATAGTACGAGATTTCAACATACCATTATCCACAATGGAACAGATCAAGGAGACAAAAAATAAGCCAAGACACTAAAGCTCTGAACAAGGTCCTGGACATCATGGGTCTAGCAACAGCTATAGAATACTGCACCCCCAAAAAATCTGAGTACACTTTTTTCTCAAATCCACATGTATCATTCTCTAGGGCTGTTCACATACTGGGTCATAAGATAAATACCAATAGATACATTAAGATTGAAATTATGCCAACTATTTTCTCTGACCATGAAGGAATCAAACAGAAATAAACTATATGAGGAAAACATGAAATCCACCTACCCTGTGGAGATGAAATCGACAATAATGGAGGACCATTGGATCAATGAGGAGATCAAAGAAGAAATTAAAAAATACCTGGAGAAGAATGACAATGATGACACAAGTCTCCAAAACTTATGGGGTATAGTAAAAGCAGTTATAAGAGGAAAATATATAGCATTACAGGCTCACATAAACAAAAAGAAATAACTCAAAGAAACAACCTAGTCTTCCACCTCAAAGAGCTGGAAAAAGTACAAAATAACCCAAAAGCCAGCAGAAGACAAGAAATAATAAAAATCAAATCAGAAATAAATGAAATGGAAGTTAGGAAAACAGTACCAAAAAAAATCAATGAAACCAAAAGTTTGTTCTTTGAAAATATAAATAAGATAGACAGGCCACTATCCAGGCTCACAAAGAAAAAAAATAAACAAGAGAAAGCACAAATAAACAGAATCATAAACAAAAGGGGAGAAATCACATCAGATCCAACAGAAATCAAAAGAATAATCAGATAATACTATGAACAACTGTATGCAAACAAGTTTGACAATTTAGCATAAATGGACAAATTTCTACAAACGCCCAAAGCTAGTTAAAGAAGAGATAGAACAACTGAACAGGCCAATTACAAGCAAGGAAATTGTAGAAGTCTGCCATATAATCTTATCAGAAGTTGCAGAGGAAGCATCTGACAAAGTTCAACACTGATTTATGTTTAAGGCTCTAGAAATCATCAGAATAGAAGGAATATACATCAACATGATAAAAGCCATATATGGCAAAACCACAGCCATTATTATCCTCAATGGAGAAAAGCTGAAATCCTTTCCTTTGAGATCAGGAAGAAGACAAGGGTGTGACACAAACTATGCAATCTCTATCGACTGACATATTCCGGATAGAGACAGAAGTGCTCTGAAAAATCAGAATTTCCACGCTAACTTATGTTATGACCTCCCTTTTTTGTAATATCAACATATTCTAAGCAACCATCAGCTTACAACCAGATTGCCTTAGCCTCATAAGGCGCTGCCTGGCTCAGTTGAGCAAGTACTGCCCAAGATAGGAAATTCTCTAGAAAACAAAAAATAATATTACAACTGGCTGATTAATTAAAACAGTTATAACAAAATCAATATTGTAAGACAAGTCAGAATATGCTAAAAAAATAATTAAAGTTATTTTACTGCCCGTACCAGAAACCAAATCTTATCACTCTACTCTCTTACTTAAGCTTTTATTGCTCAGTCTTTAAATGAGGAATATTATTATTTCCCTTAGTGATTTATCTACCAGAAAACTCCTCCAGCCTAGTCTTTGACCTTACTTTACCCTCTTTCACAACTTCTCCTTGGCACACGACCTCACCTTCTCCCCCTTCACATCTCCAGCCCAGCCTCCACCCTAATCCTCAACTTTACATTAACCTCTAAGATGTCTCAATGACAATGAAGATCATTAAATAGCATTTAAGGTTTAAAGGGACTTTATTTTAGCCAATCAACACTGTAGTAAATAGAATAATGTTAGCCTTAAATTTTATGAATTTATGTACCTATCTTAACTTTAATAGATTGATTTTAAGAATAATTGTTATAGGTCACCTCAATTCAGAGAGGCACCCCTGAAGCCCCAAAACCTGCCTGCTCTAAGTGGGTTCTGCCATTCGCCGCAACAAGACAAAACATATAAAGCTTTAATGAAAAGTGACTTTAATACAGTGAATATACAATATGGAATACAAAGAATGTAACTTCTAAATCAAACACCTGAAGTTACCCATCCCCTCGTGGGCAAAAGTCAACCCAAAAGGGATTGGCCCAAAGCAAGGCCTGAAAGCCTGCCACAAGACTAAAGCACCTTCTGGCCGGGACCCATGGAAAAGGGTCAGAAATGGCCAGACAAATCTGAGAGGAAAAGAGCAAAATCAAAATCAATATAAACACTGCCATAGTCACCTCCCTACAGGTATCTCACCCACATCTGCCTTAACCAGTCCAGGGTCAGGAAACAAGCCCGGTATCTTCATCACATGTTTGCTGCTCCATGTGGCTTCCTTAGGTCTCCTTCTCCATCTGCCTTTCTTCTCTCTTCTCTCTCCTTTTTCTCTGCTCAGTTCCACCCTCCTTCTGGGTGGGGCAGGGAACCTGGAACTTCCCTTCTCCTAGGGACCACCCAGTTACATAATGAATGTTATATCTGAGCTAAAGGGCAATACGATGCTAAACTGTTCTTAGAAAAAAAAAAAGAGATGATTGTAATCTCTCAGCCCAGTTCATGTGCTGACCTCATCCCACTGCTTGCACCTTATGTATAAAAAAAAAAAACTCTGCTACAGGCAGAGCAGGAAAACTTGCACCCAACTCTGATTCCTGTATCTTCCTCGCTCCCCTTTCCCCGTTTTCTCCTTTTCCCCCTTTTTTATGAATCTCCACTCGCCGACGCCACTCCCACTTTGAGACCCTGCCTGTTCCACCCCCCATAATCTGTGATCGGGAAAAAAGAGTCCCAAACAAGGGTGTCCAATATCACCACTGCTCTTCAGCATACCATTGGACGTTCTAGCCAGAGCAATAAGACAGGAAAAAGACATACAAGGAATCCAACAAGGGAAAGAAGTAAAACTGTCCTTATTTATAGTTGACATGCTAATCTACATGAAAAACCCTAAAAACTCCAACGAGAAATTAATCAAAACTCTCAACCAGTTTAGCAAGGTAGCAGGATATAAAATTAACACACAAAATTCCTATACACAAACAACCAATCAGAAGAAGCAGACATTAAAAAAAAAAAATCCCCTTTTCAATTAAAACAAAAATAAATACCTGGGAGTCAACCTAACAAAAGAGGTAAAAGATTTTTACAAAGAAAATGACAAACATTGTTTAAAGAAATTCAAGAAGACACCATGAACTGGAAAATCATCCCCTGCTCCTGGATCGGGAGAATTAACATCATCAAAATGGCCGTTCTGCTAAAAGTGATATACAGATTTAATGCCATCCCAATAAAAGTCTCAATGACATTCTTCAAAGAAGTAGAAAAAAATATTGATAAGATTCATATGGAACAACAAAAGACCTCGAATAGCCAAAACTCTCATAACTAAGAAGAAAGAAAATGGAGGCATTACAATCCCAAACTTCAAGCTATATTACAAAGCTATAATAATCAAAACTGCATGGTACTGGAACAAGAACAAATATACAGGCCAGTGAATTTGAATGGAAAACCCAGATATAAACCCACAGGCTTATGGACAGCTAATTTTTGACAATGGAGCAAAGAAGTTACAATGAAATAAAGAAAATTTGTTCAGCAAATGGTGCTGGGAAATCTGGGATGCTACATGCAAAAAATTAAAACTGGATCACTACCTCACACCATACACAAAAATCAACTCAAAGTGGATTGCAGACCTAGACATAAGAACAGAAACCATAGAATACCTGGAAGCAAAGATGGAACAAACACTACACAACATACACTTCAGTGACATCTTTAAAGATAAAGCACCCAATGCAATGATAATGTAGGCAAGGATAAATAGATAGGGCTACATCAAGTTAAAGAGCTTCTGTACAGCAAAAGAGACATTACAAAAGACAAACAGACATTACACCAATTGGGAAAAATTTTCTCACACAAAACTAGTGAGAAAGGATTGATCACAAAGATATGCAAACAGCTGATGAAACTCAACAACAAAAATAAGCAACCCCATCAAAAACATGGGCAGATGAGCTAAAAAGACACTTCTCCAAGGATGAAATGCAGATGGCCAACAAGCATATGAAAAAATGTTCAACATCATTTGTAATAAGGGAGATGCAAGTTAAACCCACAATGAGATACCACCTCACACCAGTGAGAATGTTTAATCTTCAACTAGCTACAACAAATGTTGGCGAGGATGTGGAGAAAAAACAACTGTTCTGCACTGCTGATGGGAATGCAAACTAGTACAACCACTATGGAAAACTGTATGGAGGTTCCTCAAGTTACTAAACATGGAACTTCCCTATGACCCAGCAATCCCACTTCTAGGTATCTATACAAAAGACACAAAAATACTCATTCAATGTTTATTGCTGCATTATTTACAAATAGAAAGACATGGAAACAACCCAAATGCCCAAAAATGGATAACTGGATTAAAAATATGTGGTCCATATACACAATGGAATATTACTCAGCAACCAAAAAAAAAAAA
>NW_004567145.1:3735156-3753629 GCF_000260355.1 Condylura cristata
TGTCCCTGGTGAATCCTCTCACCCTCCACATCTCTGGCCTGTACCCCAGTTCTGTATGAATAAATAAATCTTTAAAAAAAAATAATAATGTTAAGATTAAAAACAAAAGGTTCTTCAGTACCATAACTTTAAATCATGGAAATGTATTAATTCTTTGAAGACATTTAAAAGTATTACATTCAATACAAAAATGTCTTCTGCAATCATTATTTTTCATATTATTTAAAAAGTTGAATAAGTCATACATATTTTTAAGTTCACCCTAAGTAAGATTTTTAGAAGACAGTAACAAGATATAGTCTAAAAGAAAAGAGGAATTTTGTCCCTATAAGTGGTCTATAGTACAAGTTCTATTTACTTAGAGAATTAAAGGAACTTTTTTTTTTACTTGTTAGTTGGCTCTTTATTATAGAGATGGAATCTGCTATTGGGCAAAAATAAATACCTTACCTGTCCAAAAATATTTTCCAAAACATTACATATTTCCAACAATAAATTATACAAAGAAAAATAGCTAACACACTCATTAACATCATTTCAACCATTTCAGATAACTTTGGAGCTGGAATTGGAGAGTAAATTATCTTCAAAACAGGCTGACATGTAATGAAAATAAGAGAAAAGGAGTTTTACAAATGACATCAGATTCAAAAGGGATGGGATGTGTTATTATGTCATTAGGATAAGACCTTCAAAAGTCAAATAAGACTATTACAGTCAACAAAACCTTGGGCGATAGATGTGTAAATGGTAGCTTCCCTACAGTCTGTTCTGTCTTTTGTAATCTAAACAGGGAAGAGACACCTTCTCTCAATGTCTGATAACTGGAAACTATACAAATATGTTACACAGATTATGTTCAAAAAAGAACATCAAGGGTCTCTGTGGTGACATAAGTGTGTGCAGCACTATGAAGATCCCTGCAGTCAATACAGCAGTTCAATCCCTGTCAAGGGAGGTGATCCACATGCCAAAGCAGACCTCTCCTGTCTTACTCTCTACACCCTTCAGCAATATATTTCAGTAAATCTACCCTTTCTGCTTACCACTATTTCTCTGGTGAGTCCTCTCACACACCACATCTCTGGTTTACACCTCAACACTTGTAGGTATGCATAAATACATAATTTTTAAAAAGAAAATGAACATCATTAGCAATTTGAATAATTCCCAATAAATTTTAAATTTATTTAAATTTTTCCCATCTACATATCTCTGAGCCAAACTGAATGATCTTTGCACTACAATTTATAACAAAAATGAACAGCAATTTAATTGACTAATTTTAAGTTTAGTTTCTGTTTTAGTCATTGACTAATTTTGAGTCAATTCTGTTTTAGTCATTCTGTCTGATAATACTTTTGTCATCACAGATATGATTCATGGAGTTTATAATTCTCTATGGGCTCTGCCCAATACTCAAGGTTTTCTTCTTTCTTCTGTCAGAAAAAGCAGACAAACAAATACTACAGTAATGTAAACAAGACAAATATAAATGACACTCGCTAGAACCACCAACCCTTACCTAGTATACATCATCTGTACACTACTTATTGCAATGTATGTCACAACCACTCCTCCATCTCATTCATTATCATTGAAAGCACTGCCTTCACAGAAGTGAGTTGTCTTCCATAAGATTCCTTTCATCAATCAAGGTAACGGAGAGAGATGAGAGAATAGCTACTCATTGTTGCATACACATTTCATTTGACTTTTGAAACAGATTACTTTGCTAATTGTAAAAGTATTTCATATCTAACATTGACTTGATGATTCAAAAATAATGGATATAAAATATAAAGTTGTTATATCACTTGAATTTCTCCCAACACTATAAATTCCTAACAATACTATACATAAAATTCTAAGTTTAGATGGCAACTATTTTATCTTTGCTATCCAATGATTACCCTCTGATAAGTTTAAAGCAAAATAAAACAATTAAAATGGAGATTTTCTGATTTATTTTAAATGAAAATTTAAACATTTTCTGGAGGATAGTAATGTACATTCACTGCAAGAAAGTGGAAATTAGGAAAATGAAATGAAAAAAAAACATTCCCTACAGAAAGAGGTGATACCTATAAAGAGATGATGCCTATAGAGATATAGAATCATGATTTTCTAAAGACCACCAAATCCAACTCACATGCAAAACACTGAACTTAAATAATGTTTAAAAATAAAACTATATAAGGAAATCTTTTTATAATGACTAAGAGAAAAGATATTTCAAACATTTTTTCACCAAGAAATTAATAAAATAAATTAATAAAAATATCACAATTACAATTTTCTAATCACTTTAGTCATTTTGATTTCTTAGAAGTCAGATTATGCTGACGAGACTTGACCTATAGATTCATGGGCAAAGAAAAGCAGTTGCTCCTTTGTTGCCGCGTGCAGCATAATTCAGCTGAGAACACCCCAGACTGGGGTTGCTGTACCAACATAAGAGAGAGCTCTGCAGCTCCACATACCAATCTCACCTTCCAACACAGATGGAATAGCTGAGAGAGAACCAGTCGCTGCCACAAACTAGGAATAAGATAGTTAGAGGACATGTACACATTGATAAACCGAACCTTAACTCTAAACCTAGCTCTAACCCTAAACCTAACCCTAGCCTTAACCCTAACCCTAACCCTAACAAACCAAGTGTTCTATTGAGACACGCATCAAAAGAGCAGCTTGAGTTCATTCAGTGACTTGCAAATGTAGCCATTTGGGTCTCTCTCTCTTTCTCTTTCTCTCTCTTTTTTAAAGATTTATTTATGCACACAGAACTGGGGTACAGGCCAGAGGTGCAGGGGCAGTGAGAGGATTCACCAGAGACAGAGTGGGGAGAAGAACAAGCCGACTGACAAAGTACATTGCTGAGGGGAGCAGCAGGCGGGTCAGGAGAGGTCTGCCTTGCCATGTGGATCACCTCTGGGGCAGGTGGGGATTGAACTCATACGGAAGTGGCTTTAGCTTCTCAGTTCTGTGCTGCACCACCAGGGTGGGAGTAGGTCTCTTTTTTTTAAGGGGGAAAGGAGTCAGATTCATCTTAACCCATGTTATTTGATTTTTAAACAATGTACACATTGATGAGCAGGTAGTAAAATCTTGATAAATGCTGTTATGAATATCTTCCTCAGGTCTAATGTAACAACTTACATTTGTCTCAGAAGTTTTGAAATACAAGCTGAAAAGTAGTGTTTAAAGTATGGACCAATCCTGCCTAGCTCCTGACAAATCCTATATTTCCAAGTCATCTGGTACTATTGGCAAATATAACTATCAGACTAATTTCCCCACAAATGTTAAAAATTTTGAGCAAAATCATCTTCATGCATTGATGTTGATGCATTTGTATTTTAGATATAATTACCAGCAATAGACATGGAAATATCAATCAAATATCCAAATCAAATGTTCCATTGAGACATTTATCAAAAGAGTAGCTTGAGTCCATTCAGTGACTTACAAATGTAATAATTTGGGGGTCTCCTTTAAGGGGAAAATGAGTCAGATTCTTCACCCATGTTATTTGATTTAAACAATTATAGCTAATTATTTTTATAGCACTTTGGGTAGCTAGGATATGATGTTAGGGGCCCTTCTATATCTCTTTTATTTTTTAAGATATATTTATTAATTATGTATAGAAGAACTGAAATGCAGGCCACAGATGCAGGCATGAGAGGATTCACTAGAGACTTAATAGGAAACAGAACAGGACACTCTACTGAAATATACTGCTGAGAAGAGTATTGGGGAGATCAGGAGATCTCTGCCAAGCCATATGGGTTACCCCACTAGCCGGGGTGGAACCTGTGCTGCAATGGCTGTGAACAGCCATGTAGGGCTGAACTTTAACCTGTTATGCCACTTTAACCTGTTATGCCCTATATCTCTTTAATTGATGTTCAGGAAGGTTTTAGTATTTTCAGTTTTTAGGACAACCTATATTTTACAAGCTCCCCATCCAAATCAACCAGAAAATACTTTATCTATACCATGATTTAGCTGAAATATCTTAGATGATACAAAAATTTAAAGATATACCATTAATTCTGAGGGTGTTATTGCATAATTATTATAGTACTTTCTCTAAAGTTAGTAGGTTCTTGATTTTCAGCTAGTGGCTTCAGAAAGAAGACAGTCTTAGCTTTCTAGTCGATCTAAGTAAAAATATTATAGGAAAAGAAAACTAGAAATTGTTAGTCTTTAAAATAATAATAAAAATAATGTAGGATCTGGCCCTCCTTGGTAGTGCAGCAGGTTAAAGCACAGCCACTAAGAAGCTAAAGCCACTTCCGCATGAGTTTGATCCCCGCCTGCACTGGAGGTGACCACATGGTGCAGCAGACCTCTCCTGACCCATCCGCTGCTCCCCTCAGCAGTGTACTTTGTAGATCTGCCTGTTCTGCTCCCCACTCTGTCTCCGGTGAATCCTCTCACCATCCACATCTGTGGCCTGTATCCCAGTTCCATATGAATAAATAAATAAATAATTAAAAAATAATAATGTAGGAATGTAGGATCTAATCTAGCTTACAAGTAAAAAAAAATACTCAAAAATATTTTTAGAGACTGAGAATTTTATGTTCAAATACTGATGTAAAACTAAAGTACAATTTTTTCTCCACCTTCACCCCAATTCTGTCAGATAATTATATCAACACTAATTTATTTATTTGCCAATTAACTCTAGCTTTAATAAATTGGCCAGTTTGCATACATTTAGAAAGAATAGAAATAACAACATTGACTTTTAATTTTTCTTTACTTTGCTGGAACTATTTATAAGAAGTCTCAGATTGAGAGCTTTGAGTGACCAGTTGTCAGGTCTCAGGATCATGCCAAGATTTCATAATTAAACTTCATCTGCTATATTTTTTTGTGGTCACTTTTTCTCCTCTCAATGTCCCCAAGATATAGTGGGTTTTTGGGTCTTGTCAGTGCCTTCTTTATTCTCCCAGTGGACCAACTGTACCTGTGAGCAAGCTGCAAGGTCTTTACCTTGTTGTTTCTGAGATGAACCTCTTTGTTTAGAAGATAACACTGTAGATTGAGTTTTTGCAATAAATCAGGCTTCCTGTTGTCATTATAGAAAACAAAATAGACTTTGTTCCTTATTGTATTTTTACAAATATGCTCACTGTCATGACAAATCAGAATAGGTAATAAAGGTTTTAAAGTATCAAGAACAGAAAAGCAATGCTTTAAGTCTCTTTATAACAATGAAATTTGTCATTTATCCAAGAAAAGCTTTCTTAAATTCCATAGTTTATTTAAATCCATGTTGATCATAACTTTTTGTCAGCAATTACCAAAAGTCTAGTTTTACATAAATTTTGCAAGCATTTTTTACTCTATGGCAAACCTGAAATTTTAGACCAAATATTTTGCCTTGTGAATTGTTTTGAAAACAAACATTACAATAAATAATTTTTTGTAACAGACTTTTTTTGCAAAAGACATAAAATGTCTATTATTAAACATCTGATTATTTTTATAATGCCAAGAAAAATTGTTCAATTTCTGAGGCACACAATACTTCAGAATGACACCAAGAATTGGCTGATAATTATAAGCAGGATAGTTAAAATATTAAAAATAAATAAATAAATAAAGCGTTTAAACTTAAATATATATATATATATATATATTTATTTATTTATGCATACAGAACTGGAGTACAGGCCATAGGTGTAGGGGGCATGAGAGGATTCACCAGAGACAGAATTTGGGACAGAACTGGCATATTAATGAATTATACTGTTTTGGGGACCTGTGGGCAAGTCTCAAGAGGCCTGCCATGCCTTCTGGATTACCTTCTGGGAATCTAATTTGTGCTGCAGTGGCTGTGATAGCCTCGCAATGCTGTTTTAACCGGTTGAACCACGAGGGAGGGTTCTAGTGTTTAAGCTTCTACATTAGTAATAAGTCATATTAAGAAAGCTAAATGCAGGACCTCTCTTGTGGAAAAACATGTTGGAGTGTAGCATTGTGACGCTAGCTATAACTGTCTCAGCACGAGTTGGTTCCCAGGCCAGGAAAATGATCCTCATGGTGCAGCAGAACATTCTTACCTTGCTTGCTGCTCCCCTCAGCTGTGTATTTCATCACTCTACATGTTCTGCTCCCTACTCTGTCTCTGGTGAATCCTCTCACCACCCCTGCACCTCTGGCCTATACCTTAGTTCTTATGCATAAATTAATAAATCCTTTAAAAAAACAAAACTAACTACTTTTAATTTTGTGACAATGTTACATGGAATATAAATGCTCAACATTGCTTCTCAATTTCCCATTATTGAACTCAGTGATTCTCCTGAGAATTCCAATGTAGAGTGCAGTGTTCTCTCCAGGACTAATAAACAAAAGGTGCCTAACTGCAAACTAGAATGAAGCTTCTCATTAGAAAATGAATGTAATAGCACCTTGATCTTGAACTTTCCAGCTTCAGAACTATGCCCTCAGACTTAACAACAACTACTCCACCACTTCTACATACCACCAGGAAAGACCTTATCTCCTGAGTCCACCACCAGGTTAACACACAGAATATTGTCCAACAAAAACCCCATTCTAGTAGAGGGAATCTTAAAGCAAAATGTGGAGAGAAAGAATATTATAAATGGTCAATAATGCTATCAGGTGAAAAATATATTATATATACATATACATATGTGTATATATGTGTGTGTGTATACACATATATAGTATATAGATACATACATAGTATCTAAAACAAAACAACACTGACATGGCTATTTTTTTTTCTTTTTATTAGATGAAAAATTCAAAATTGTAATAAATCAACAAAGTAAAAGAATTAGGACAATTCAAAGAAAACTCAGTAAACTAGAGCAGAGCTATATGAGAAAATGCAGAAAAAGAAAAGAATAATATGAGAAATCAAAATAGAATTGACAACATGAAAGAATGACCCAATAAATCAAAAGCACAGGAACAGAAACAAGCAAGAAAAAAAAAGAGACAAAAGAAAATTTTGAAGAAACTGAGAATTATATGATAATATTAGGGAAGATAATATAAGTGTTATAAGAATACCAGAAGAAGAATAGAAAAAGAAGGGAACTGAATATATATATAAAAGGAAATAATTAAAGAAAAATTTCCAAACTTGAAGAAGGGAAGGGAAATAGACACAGGAAACTAAGAGGACGTTACCTACTTTGAAAAAGGAAATCTACAGTGAAAAACAAAATCTAACATTTCTGATAGGCCTAGACTAAATAAATAAATAATAAAACTGATGAATGGGAAGAAGCAGAAAACCTATAAAGGAAAACCAATTAGGCTGACATCATACTTCTCCAAAGAAACATTATGTACAAGAAAATACTGGAGTTACATATACATACATGTTCAAGATTTAAAAAAAAAAGAATCCTTCCTGTAGGAGAAATACAGCACTTCTCAGAAAAGCAAAATCTTCAGAAATTTGCAAATACTAAACCACTACTCCAATAGATATCACAGGGTGATATGGATTTAAACCAAAAAATAAATAATAAATAAATAAATTACCGCAAAGAACTAAACATGGAATTAAATATAATTACAAAATGGTAAGCATAGAGCTGTAACAGTCTTCCACAAATTAATAATCACTATAAATATTGATGTTTTAAACTCACTGATAAAAATAGAATGTTGGATTAGGAAATAGATCCAATCTTCTACTGCCTCTCTAAAATACACCTAAGTTCCAAAGATAAAGATTGAAATGAAAGGATTGGAAAATAATCTGAAAGCAAATGATAACCCAAAGAAGTCTGAGACAGAGATACTTATATTAAACAAAATAGACTTACAACTAAAGAAGGTAAGAAGAATCATATTGTGTGGACACTATGAAATGATTAAGAGGAAGATATATCAGGAAGGCACAATATGCATCACCAAAAGAGGGAGCATCAAATATATATTTGGCAATCACTATTAATTGATAATGATCGAGAAAATATGTGGTCAGAAACTTTAACACCACATTCTTACCAATGGAAAGATCAATGAGACAGAAATTAAACAAGATAAGAATGCTTTAAACAAATATATAGACAACATGAGGCTAATAGATATTTATAGAACACTGTAGCACCCCAAAATTAAATTACATTTTTCTCAAGCACTCAGAGATCATTCTCCAGTACTGACCATATACTGGATCACAAAATGAATGACAACTTTATGAACACTGAAATCATACCAACTATATTTTCTGACCTAAATTTATCAATTTAGAAATTAACAATAAAACACAGGCAAAGAGATTGATCCCCCATTATGTGGAGACTGAGCATGTTACTGAATGACCATTGGTTTAATGAGGAAGTCAGAGTAGGAACAAGAAGTATCTGGAGACAAAAGATAGTACTTAGGACACAAATTTCCAGAATGCATGTGACACATCAAAAGCATTATTAAAGGGCAAATAAATAAAAATATAGGCCCACATCAAGAAAACAAGAAAGAATCCAAAGAAACAACCTATTCTCCAATATTGTCACTAGAAAAAAAAAAAGGAACAACAAAACAAAAGTCCAGTAGAGAGGAACAGACATAATTTATTTTATCTAGTTTCACAAAGCAAATGAGGTAGCAAACCCAAATAAATGGAATAAGGTGAAAGAGGAGAATTTTCAACAAATACAGCATACATCCAGCATATAATTAGAAATTACCATGAGCATTTAAATGCAAAGAAGTTCAACAATCAACATGAGATGGGAAAGACTTAATTATATAATCACTTAAGGCTGAATAAGGGATAGAAAATTTGAACAAATCAATTAAAAGCAAGATAATTGAAACAGTAATCAAAACTCTTCCAAAGTACAAAGTCTAGGATCAGATGCTTTCATAAAGGACTTCTACTAAGTGTTCAGGGATGAAATGATGCCTATCCTTCTCAAATACTTTCAATAATTTGAAAGGAAACTGTCCTGTTAAATTGATTTTATGAGGTCAATATTACACTAATACCAAAACCAAAAAGGATAACTCACAAGAAAGATACCAGAAATCTCCCTAATGTACATGGATGCTAAAATCCTCAGTAAAAAGTCCAAAAATGCATCCAAAAAGTATACATCATGAACAAGTGAGATTTATTCCAAGGACACAAGGATGGTTCAACTTCTAAAACTTAACAATGTAATCCACATCTAAAAAAAGAAAATAAGAAACATGATTATATCAATAGATGTTGAGAAATATGTGATAAACTTCAACATTGATTTATGGTGAAAGCCCTTGAAAAAATGGGATAAGAGAGCCATATCTTAATATATTAAAAGTCGTCTATGACAAACCAACAACTGATATAAGTGTTTCTTCTGAGATCTGAAACAACCAAGGATATCCACATTAGTATTGCTATTCATGTAGTATTGGAAGAGAAAGACACACAATAGAAAAACATAAAAGAAATCCAAGTTGATAAAGAGGAAGTGAAGTTAAAATTTTCTACAAATTATATGATTGCATAAAAATATTAATGTAATATTAGTATCAGGAATTTACCACATTTATCTAATTGCTGCACTATTTTATAAATTCATACTATTCTAGGTAATTTTAAAATTATTTTTGTAAATTAAAAATTAAAATTTGGGCCCTCTCTGGTGGCGCAACGGGTTAAAGCACTGCATTGAGAAGCTTAAGCCACTTCCTCATGAGTTCTATTCCCGCCTGCCCCGAGGAGATCCACATGGTGTGGCAGACCTCTCCTGACCTGCCCGCTGCTCCCCTCAGCAGTGCACTTCGTAGATCTGACTATTCTGCTTCCCACTCTGTCCCTGGTGAATCCTCTCACCCTCCGCATCTCTAGCCTGTACCCCAGTTCTGTATGAATAAATAAATACATCTTAAAAAAAATTAAAATTCATGCCTGCATATCTAAATTTCGTAACATTTTATCAGTGAAAAATAATCATAAAATTTGAAATTGAAAATGTGTTATTATGAAGTTATTTAAATTATTCATTGCAAAATATGAAAATTATATGTGATAACATTCTATTTTACTTGATGCTGGATGAAGAGTATACAGTTTGTAAACTGTTATATCAGATGAACGCAATGCAAAGTTGGATGTCCACTGTGACATTCTGCCCCCCTGGTAGACTTTCTTGATGTGGTTGCTTGTGTGGGTATCTTCCTGATGTGCTTGCAATTGCACACCAGACCTGTGGTTGGAGAGAGAGAGGTGCTCTTTATTCAAGGGCTTAGCATCACACTTTCTTTCTTTATATGCTAAATAGCTTTTGGAGGAGAAACATTCTTTCCATCCAGTATAAACTTATTTGAGTATAAAAGGTCTTTAACAGAAATTTAACATTACATCATAGTTTGTGCACCTTTCACCTAAATGCTGTATGTCTGTGTGTGGCAATCATCAACAGGCTGTGGAGGAGCACTGGTGTTGGGTGTGGTGTGTAATAACATCTGAAGATGGAAATACTATACCTAAAACCATAAACAAATTTGTAAAGCAACATCCCCTCAGTACAAAATAATAATCCTATGGTTTGCTACTCTAATTATAGAAACTTATGCATATCTTGGTATCTTCAAGTTAAGCAATTTATATGTGTAAGTTTTCAGTTTAAATGGGATGTTACATGTTTTTTTCTTCCCTGCTAGCAGCAGATTTCACCACACTAGTCATTGTTGATAAATAATTAACTTTGACCTTCATTAAGAGCCCTGATAACCTGGCAATATTTAAGCTATCAAACAGCATCATATTTTTGCAGATAGAATAATTTTAAGGATAATATTATTACCCAAAATGGAAAGACTTCTGGAGGCTTTTCTGTTCAAGTGAATCAATTATGAAGATAATTTAATCCTTATTGACTTAGAATTAAGAGTACTTATAATAGAATTATGCTAAATTACTAATTATCTGTCATAAATTTAAAATTTAAATATTTAACTTTGCATATTAACTTTTTTTCACCCTCATTTTAGTTTCAATAAGTGAATCCACTTGTTAAAATTATTTTCAAAATATATCTTGGGAGAAGAATTCCAAAGTTTTAAATCTAGATTTAAATAAGAAAAGACTAACAACTTAATGTTAATATTGTCTGATTTTCTGTGCTTGGCACCAACAAATTTTTTATACTTTTATTATTAAGGAATTAATTATTATCAAATTGTATATGGAGTTATTAAATTGGAAACAGTGATGATTTTGTAAGAGTATTATTTATTAGTATGAAGTTGATTTTTTTTTTTCAGTGATTGTAGTAATGCTTTTTATTGCCAGTGTCATTAGGTTCTACATATGGATTCATTATTGTAAATGTATCTTTTCTGTTAGGATGACAGGAAAGATTTAAAAAATTACCATTTAATATTATAATGTACTTATTTTTTATTCTACTAATATGAATTTGTTATTTTATTATGCAAATATACTTTTAATTTGCTCAAAGTTAAGGTAGCTATATTATTTTTAAAATTCCTTAATGGATTGTTGTGCTCTTGATTTAGATGAAAAATTGTTCTAATCTTGCCTATGTGTTTATATTCAGTTGTTTCTACCATGCAAAATTTATAGCCAATTTCCAGAATCCTGATGACTGCTTTCCTGTTGTTATGAAATAAACACATTATAAAGAAGAACAGAATGATTTAAAGTGGCTGTGTACATCTGGAGTGATCAATTGGTTTTCAAGGAATTCTTTCATCATTTGCTATAATCAACTGCTTAAAAAATAAAAATAAATAAATATTTATTATTTATGCATACAAGGACTTTTGGTCTAGACCAGAGGTGGAGGGTGGCAGGATGGTGAGACAGAGTGAGGATCAGAACAGATATTCTGAAATACACTGCAAGGGGAGCAGCAGGCAAAAAAAGAAGAGGGCTACTGTGCCACATGGGTTGACTCCCTGCCAGGAATCAAACTCATGTGGCAGTGGCTCATGATAGCTTGATAGCACTGAGACTCTAAGGAGGCTCCCTAATCGATTGCTCTTTTAAAAATTACTGTTGTCAATTTACATGATATGGTTATACCATAATCAATTACTATTTTGTAATCAGCTGATATAGCAAAGAAAATTTTATGACAGTGTAGTTCCATTATGTAAGAGAAAACAAATTGATAGTCCATATAGACAAGGTTATTTTCTTTCCACTTAGTAATTAAGTAAAAAATCAGTTGTTTTGATAACTGACATTTTTAAAGTATTTACTGTGCTTCATTGTCTTGAATTATACACATATCTGTCTCCATTATGAACTACCTTATAAGATGTATATTATTAACAGCATTTTACAAATGAGAGATTGAACATAAAAGACTCCAGGGCAAATAGTAGGATATGGCTGGATCTAGGAGCAGCACCTTGATTATCTGCCTACTCTCTCTGATCCTTCCTTTTTTATTACGCAATTGTATGATAAAAGTTGTAATAACAGAATCTATAATAACCAGGGCACCTTCAAATATTGATACAAGTACTCACCCAACTTGGTAAAATGTATAGTGTAAAACTTGCAGGTTACTTCAAAGACATTCTGGAATTTGAAGGATATTTTATATGTATGGTGGGGGAGGTTTGTCTAGTCATTGAAAGAGTAAGAATATAAGTGTATGATACTTTATCTAAAATATTTGGGAATAGATTTAATTTAAATATAATGTTTTAAATATAAAAACATAATGAAACTTGTGAAGGAAAAGCTAACCATTAACTAACTTAAATTAGTATTAATATAGTTTTGTTTAATTTAATATAAAGCTTGTCTACCAAATTACCTAAAAACCTTCATAATCTTTTTGTTGTTGTTATTCAGGGCTTAAGTCTCAGAGCTATCACACTATTACTACTGAGACCTATTTGATACCACACAAGGGAGCAGAGACTCCCTTGGTAGAGCAGACCACTTCTGTCTTGGTTGCTATATTTCAGTGGACCATCTTGTTCTTCTCCCCACTCTATCTCTGTTGAATTCTCTCACTTTCCACACATCTGAACTACACTTAAATTCTTCTACATAAAATTAAGTAGTCTTTAAAAATAATAAACTTAGGACACTAGAAGAAGTAAGTGCTTTTAGTGGTAAGTAAGGGTTGTAACAAGTGACCAAAGCCAGGGATTGTGGCAAGTGGTGCCCCCTGGAGGGGTGTTGGTGAGGATAGATAGCCCTGGGGGAAAATGCTAAAAAGTAATTGCATTTTGAGGTGGAGCAATGGATTAAATATATAAGGGACCGCAGATTGGGCTGCAGATTATTCAGTCTTCAGTATCAAGTGTTCCAGATTTAGCATTTGAGTATTCAGTCTTTTCGATTTAGAAGGTTGCTGGGGGGGCCACTAAAGGTGAAGGACTCCGATAATCAACATCAGAAGAACAAGTTTTGTGGATTTGTTAGTAGCCGAACCACTGAAACTGTTTCTGGTTTTGCTGTTGTTCCAGCCTTGCTGAGAACACCCAAAGCTGGATGCCTTGGTGAGATGTGTAAGTGTACCATTTGTCAGCTCATTCAACTGTTGTAGCTGCTGTTTTGAATGTTGCTTGTCTGGTGATGTACTGGGACATCTAGGCAGCTCATGGAGTATCTTTTATTGTGTTTTCTGTTGTCTTTGAAGTAGGATAATGGCCTGGAGTTTGCCTGCTGCATGCTTCAGGTCAGCAGTGACAGGAAGATGCTATCTTGGACATGTGGACTATTTTTTAGGAGAGTAATTCTAGTCCTCAGTAGTGCAAACACTCTATCTTAACTGTCTTTTTTTTTTTAACGACTTGTAAACTCATCACTTCAGATGAGGTAAATGGACATTTCTGACCTCAGTAACTCTTTGATTTTCCCTGTTTTTATTTATTTATTTATTTTTAATAAATCCATTGTTGTTCTCTGAGCCTGAGTGAGAAAAAATAACTCACCAAGGTATCAAAGGGAGGATTGGTAAGGAGAAATATTATTGAACAAATGAATATAATAAAGATCCCACCAGATGAGTCTCTTAGGCCTGGTGTAATTAACATTTAAATGCAGGCATCATGAATAAATTTGCTTACTTGTAAAGATTCATGGCCAGTATTAACACTCTAAATAAAGTCACATTTCAGAGAGTCAGATCACAGGTCAGAATGGTTTGTCTCCTTGGGAGTTACTGCCTGAGAGCTGCTTCCCCTTCACTGTGTTCTGCTCCCCTTACTGTGAGAAACAGCTTTGCTCTCCACCAATGGTTTTGTATGTTGTAAAACAATACTGATCTGTGTAACCAATGTTCAGGCAAATGTATATACAAGTAGCGCTCTGTCTTAGCTTGGGGCCTGGGCTTTGATATTGACTGAGGTCCATGTGCAGGTCCATATGCAAGATTAAAGATTTATTAACCTCAGCATTCTTAAGTACAGTTTGGGTCTGTCTTTCTATGCATGGGGTAAATCCAGATTTCTGCTACATGGTGATTTCACAAGTATGTGTGCAAATGAAAAATTCACAGTGATTGGCAAATTATTTGGCTAGTGTCCTTGGCCAGTACATTGCCCCTTGCTGCCCTGGTCCAACAGCATGGCCATATTCCTCCAAATTGTGTTTTCATTTGTAAAACCTGACCATGAAACTACCTGGCTTAGGATAGATGCATGACAATTTTCTTTCCCTATGAAGTCAGTACTATGGCTACTCAATCATACACTTCAGCATACATTGATTTGGTTGGATAAGAAAGAGCATATAAAACAAATGTAAACTGATAGGCCAGCATGAGTAGCACAGTGGGGTCAGAGCAGAGGGTACCCTTGGCCTTGCAGATTATTGATAGTGTCCAGGAGGAGGCAGATATCATGGCAACAGGACTCCATCCACATTCCTGGTTGTGAAGATTGGTGGTGGTCTGGTTCTTGCCTAGGCCTTGGCTCAGTGCATTCTGCTATGGCTGTTCCGAGGTCTGACCTCCCCTGTTAGGGGGAAAAATGTTCTAAAGAACTCTGCAGATACAGGTTTCATGGACTCCACCCCTTTCTCCAGTCATTGAAACTACAACTCCAACCCCTACTCCAGTCAATGAAACTACAATTCCCAGAAACAACAAAGGGAGGAATGCCAGGGCCTAAGTGTGGATCTAAGCAGCCGTTTTGGGACATGTAGATAGATAGATAGATAGATAGATAGATAGATAGATAGATAGATAGATAGATAGATAGATAGATAGATAGATAGATAAATACATAGATAGATACATAGATACATAGATATAGATTTAGATAGGAAGCATTTTGAGCTGGCTGGCTTTCTCTCTCTCTCTCCTTTGGCCTTGTGGCTGGTGGCTGGTGGTTTGTCTCTTGATCAGTTTTCAGTGTGTTGGTGGGGTTCCAAGTCAGTGGAACTGGTAGGACTCTAATTAACTTGCATCTCTCTATCACTTTCTTTTGCTTTCCCTTGGTTTTTCCTTTACTTTCCCCTTTGTAAATAAACCCACTATTGACCTTTTTGTGTGTGTCTGCAGTACAATTGAATCTTAAGCATGTGGGTGAGGACCCACAGACAGGCAACTCATTTCACATTGGGTTGCCCTGTAACAATGTGGCGCCCAATGTGGGGCTAAGCTACACCCCTGGTTGACCAGCCCAAAGTGCCTTGCAAACGCACATTAGGTCTGCAGAACAAGTGGCTTCTTTGTTTCAGGTCTTGATACTTTTTTTTTTTTTCTCTCTCTCTCTTTGTATTCATCTCTCCCTTCTGTTTAGCATCATGAGTTTGAAGAGTTTTCTTCCTAGTTTGGGTTCTTTGTTTTCTTCCAGCCTTAAATTCAGTAACTTTCATCCTTTGAATATTACCACCAGTTCTATAAACATCAACAATCTAGTGAAAGTTGGTTTATGAGAAATGCTTTTGCTTTTGTTCTTATCTATGGGTGATTTCTAAACCATTCCTGCTTTGCAATCTGTGTTTCTGGGGTCTTATTGATACTTTGTATAAATATTGTTTACTACATTTTTGGCTCTGGGAGAAAAAAATTGGGGGAAGCTCTGCTGCTTCTTCTGCAAACATGCAATAAATTTGGGCTTATACTAAAACAACAAATACAGGTCCTTAATTCAGCTATTAACAGTATAAAAAATGAGAATCATATTTTCCTTGACACCTAGGAAAAAATTGTGTTCCTTCTGCAGGGAAGAGAGACATTGGAAGTACAGATGTCCCAGATTACAGGTCAACAGGGGGCATAATAATGATAGAAGACAAGGAAGAAGGTTGGTGGCACCTCAATATAACTCATGCAGATATCACAGGAGGGAATACAGCCTGAATGCATGGGATCCAGAGAAAGGAGGAAAGGAGACAAATAGATGAAGATAGGAAGGAATACAGACAGGGTAGCAGAGGTCAAGACACAACTACTGAGGAAGGAGACAAATTATAATATACAGGAAAGATTCAGATAAAGAATAAGGGGGCTCCGGGGCTCTACTAGACTTTAAAAGGTTATTTAAAATAACCCCCTTATAGCCTCAGATAACACTTAATGTGGGGGACCACCTGATTGATTTCTTGATAGACACTGTACCGACATATTCTCTTTTGAATGCTAAATTGACAAAAGTGAGCAGACAGTACCAGTCACTGGGATTACAGGAAGTCCACAAAAGAGCCTTCTGGCAATCTCTGGAGTGCCAGCTAGGCCCCACACAGCTTCCTATACATGAAAAAAATGTCCAAACCCTTTCCTTGATCGTGTCCTTTTGAATAATCTGAGTGCACAAATTACGTTCTCACCTCGAGATCAGAGACTGTAAAAATAGAGGTGATGGAGAGGAACAAAACCCCCAGGAGGAAGCAGTACCATTGAAAGAGGAAGCTTTTAGAGGAATTGAGACAGTATTGAAAAGTTTCCTTCAATCTGGATTCATTTGGCAGGGCTGCTCACCATATAACACTCCAATTTTGTCCATAAAGAAACCCCACACAGGTGAGTGCCATTTCATACAAGATTTAAGGGCCATTAAATAAGTCGTCCAAGATATACACCCAGCCATGATTAATCCCTACACCTAATTAACTGTCATACCAGGTGATGTTGGGTGGTTTTCAGTACTGGACTTTAAGGATACCTTTTTCTGTATCCCTATAGATGTCCAGGATTGTCGTTCCCGACCCACAGAAACAACAAGACGCCCTGGCTGTTCTCACGCAGCTGCTCCTTATTGCTGTTGCACAGCGCTATTTATTATTCCCAGCAATCAATCAGGCTAAATCAGAAATGCCCCTCCTCCTACCTGCAGCCTACTGGTGTCCAATGGTGCTTATTTCCTCCCTGGCGGTTTTCCTGCGATCATGCGGCAATCTGGGCTTGGCAGGCGTCCCAACGCCATCTTGTAAGGGCGGACGGTGCCTAGGCCGTAGGCCCGCCCCCGACACAGGATCAGCTGACTTTTGCCTTTCAATGGCAAGGCCCTAAGTCCAAAAGCACATTCCAGTGTTGCTGGACAGTGCTTCCATAGGGGTTTAAGAACTCCCCAACTAGTCAGGGATGTAAGGAAGGTTAAATTAAAGCAGGGCATCTTATTACAATATATGGATGATTTAATGATTTCAAGTCCAGACTATGAATCTTGTCCATAAATACCATACTGGTACTGAAACACCTGGCAGTATGTGGCTACAAAGAGTAACCTCAAAAGTCACAGATAGGTAAGCAAACAGTGACATATTTGGGGTTTGAGATTAAGAAAGGACAATGAAGCCTGGTGACAGAAAGAAAACAGGCAATTTCAGCCCTTAAAGCCCCAGCACCAAAGGCAGCTGCACGGATTTTTGGGTATGGTTGGGTTTTGCAGGATTTGGATTCCTAACTTTGGATTGATAACAAAACCCTTATATGCTGCTCTCAAAGGACTAGACTCTGAACTTTTATTTTTGACTCTGTAATGTCAAAGAGCCTTTGATGAAATAAAGAGTAAGTTGATCTCAACTCCAAAATTTAGGCTGCCAGATCTCAAAAGCCATTCAGACTCCATGTGTATGAGAGACAGGGAATTGGCCTAGGAGTGTTGACCCAGTTTTGGGGGCCAGAAAAGCAGCCTGTTGCATATCTGTCCAAACAATTGGACCACACCACTAAGGGGTGGCCTCCATGTTTGTGTGCTGTAGCTGCCACTTGTGACATCCTCTGTAAGGTGGAGAAATTTATATTGTGTCAGCCTACTACCATGTGTATATACTGCATCAGTTTTTAACATTGTTAGAGCAAAAGGGTGGACCTCGGTTGAATGCTGGGCAAATGTGGAAATACCAAACAGCTTTGTTAGATAACCCTAACATGAAACTGCAGCTTTATAATTCTTTAAATCCTGCTACACTGCTCCCAAGTAATGTTGACAGATCTGAGGATGATAATTTACTCCATAACTGAAGGAAAGCAGTTTTGTCGGAGACCAGCTCCAACTATTAAGGTGTCTGGAGGCAGGACAGGCAGGAC
>NW_004567145.1:3769177-3798273 GCF_000260355.1 Condylura cristata
TGGTACTGATGGGATTTGGAGTTCCAGCATCGAGTGGGGGCGGAGTCCGTGAAACCTGTATCTGTTACATGACGACAGAGGTTGCATAGCTCGTGTCACAGTTTGGCTTAGCAGTTTAGCTTAGTTAGCAATTCTGGGCCTCAGGCTGATAAGGAAGAGCCCGCGACTTTGACTAGGGTCTGGCTGTCTCCATCCCTGTACATAGGCACAGACCCAAAACCCCCAGATTACAGGTTCTTTTGTAAATAACTTTTGATACTTCCCACCTGCCTAGCCGGGGCCTGGCTAATGGGCGCAGGCCATGGTAGTTCTCTTTGTTACAGTATATAAGCGTATACAGTATATATGCTGAAAATAAAGACAGGGACATTTCCTGGTGAACAGACTCACAGTGTCCGTCCTTTTTCTTTTTCCTTTCATTGGTGCCGAAACCTGGGACGAGGCGACCCCCCTTTGGGCCCTCGTCCAGTGCCTGCTCTCCCTCCCTGCTACCGGACTGAGACTGTTCATCCCCGTCCACCTTTTCAGGCGCTGGCTCCTTACATCCACCACCAAACATTACTCAGGTTAGTTTCCCCTTCCTGGGAGTCGTTCACCTCACTCAGGACTACAGCGGGGTCCTTGGCCGTGATTGTCCGGCAAGCCCCCAACATCCTAGTGAATGGGGATCGCACCCCACCACAACCTTCAAGGTTATGGTGGACCCCGAAACCTCCCATTACTTTAGCCACCTAAATTGACCAAACACCATCACTCACTGTTACAATCCTCCCATTTCTACATTATACTCCTCCCCATTTCTCCATCCTTTTTTCTCCCCTGTCTTCCTCTCCTCCTCCCTTTTCCCCTTCAGTCCCTTCTCCTTTCTCTTTTCACTATCAGTCTGTCTGTCACCTGGCTTTCCTGGTCGCCAGGCGACCATCTCCAGATCAGTCTCTGTCATTCCGCCTTCCTGGTCGCCAGGCGACCATCTCCGGCCTACACTGACCGGAAAATCTGTCTTTCTGTCATCTCTCTCTCAGAGTCGAGGCTTTCCTGGTCGCCAGGCAACCATCTCCGGTCTACACTGACCTTCCGTAAAAACCTAGCGCTAGGTATTCCGTGGCCCCGGCTTAATTGCCTCCAGGTGGTCTGCAGGTGACGACCCACCTGGCCATCCGGATCCGGTCCCAGGGACCTCCGGTCCACTAAGTCGGTCTAGGGGACGCCCTATGCCCTCTTAGTGTCACCTTTTTAGCCCGGAACCCGCAAATTCCCGGCCTCAGACTCTCTTTTCCTTCCATTTCTCTCTTATCCTGTGTCCTCAGACTCTCTTACTTATTCTCGTTGTTATTGCTTTTCTCCTCATATTTCTTCTTGGATTTTCTTCCCTCCTTTGTGACATTCTTTGCCCTGTTACAAATCATGGGTAATTCTCAGTCAACTCCTCAAGACACCCCATTATAATGTCTCGTAAAATATCTCTCCACACTTTCACTGACTCCTGACATTAAACTCAAGACTCTTATCAGATATTGCAGCCAGGATTGGCCTCAATACCCATTAGACTATCACTCCCAGTGGCCCCCCTGAGGGCTCACTTCAAACTCCAATGATTGATGATCTTTTCAACTACTGCCAGCGCCTCAAATGGTGAAAGGAGTCCCTTACGCGGAAGCTTTCCTCCTTCTTCTTCATAACCCCTCCCTTTGCTTTCCCCAACTCCCAAACCCTCTTCTGACTTTGGCTTCCCCTCCCTCTGAACCGCCTACTACCTCTTTCAATCGAGGACAAACCTCCTCCCTATGGTCATAAACCCCCTCCTTTGATACCTTTGCCTACCTCTCCTGGCTTTTCCTTTCATTGGAATTCTTTTCTCCTCTCATTCTCCAGCGCTCTGGATGCCTTATCACCCTCCGGTTACTCCCCTCCGGCCTGGAATTCTTTTCTCCTTTCACTTACTCTCCAGCGCTGGATCCTCAGTCCCTCCTACCTCTCCTATTTGCCTTGTCCTTCTCCTTCCTTTTCCTCATCACTGTTTTAGAGTGGTGCCATCACCAAGGACACTAACTCATAACATGGGAAATTCTGCCTCTACCCAACAAAATACACCCCTAAAATGCCTCCTCAAACACCTTTCCATACTCTCCCTCCCAGACATACGTTACTGAACAGCATAGATTAAAATGCTCAGCAACCTCTGGACCCTGAGGCGGTCCCTGAGTGTGATCCCCACTGCGATTACAACACCCACCATGACTTTTATCTTAGAGACCTCTTCACCGCCTCCCTAGCCTTGAAATGGCGGCGCAATAAATTTCAAAAGGTCCAAGACATTATTCAGAGAAAAGATGAAACTCCTGGTGAATACCTTGAGGGCCTCACTCAGGCCCTTCGTCAGTATACTAACCTAGACCCCGAGTCTCCGGAAGGCCAGACTGTTCTCATGACTTATTTTCTTGCCCAGGCCTACCCTGACATCAAGGCTACCATCTAGCTCTCTTATAGTCGGGGTAGGAGGCACTGTACTTTCTTCTTTGTGCACACCTGCGCTTACATGTCTATTTTCGGATTCTCCATTCTCTTTTTTACATTCCTTTTTGGTGATGCCTCAGTATCCAGTTCCCCTTTTAGGCCGAGATATCCTATCTAAACTCAGCACTTCTATTACCATCTCCTCAGCCACCCATACCTCAGACCCTCAGATTCCCTTCCTCCTGGCCCTTCTTCCTGCCGACTCCTCGACATCCTTCATTCCCTCACTCTCCTATCCTGTCAACCCAGAGGTCTGGGACATCTCTTCCCCAGCCAAGTCCTCTTGCACCTCAGTACACATCAAGCTTCGTGATCCCCATAAATATGTCAGTCAGTCCCAATATCCGTTATCTACTCAGACTCTCTTAGGCCTTCTCCCTATAATCCAGGATCTTCTTGCTAAGGGACATCTGATCTCCACTCACTCTCCCTTCAATACTCCTATATTGGCAGTTAGGAAACCTTCTGGTGCCTATCTCCTAGTTCAGGACCTACGCCTCATCAGTGCTGCTGTGGTGCCTATTCATCCTCTGGTTCCAAAACCCTACACCCTTCTTTCCTCTATTCCCTCTGATTTCACCCATTTCACAGTCCTGGATCTTAAGGATTCATTCTCCTCTATTCTATTAGACACCTCCTCTCAGGACATTTTTGCCTTTACATGGACTGACCCCCAGACCCATTATTCTTAACAACTCACGTGGACTGTCCTCCCTCAGGGCTTTTGGGACAGCCCTCACTATTTTGGACAGGCCCTAGCACAGGACCTCCTGTCTTTCTGTTCTGATCACCCTTTTTCTACACTTTTGCAGTATGTTGATGACCTCCTTCTATGCAGTCCATCTTTTGATTGTTCCCAGCGGGATACAGCAGCTCTCCTAAATCTCCTGGTGGTCAGGGGCTTATCGGGTCTACCCTACCAAAGCTCAAATGTCGTAGCCTCAGTCACTTACCTAGGTTTCCAAATAACCCCACAACGCAAGGCTATCACAGTGGACAGGAAACAGGCTCTCCGGGACCTCCCCATGACAACTTCAAAGGCCAGTATCCTGTCCTTTCTTGGTTTGGGTTCCCTGTCCTTTTCGGGCTTGGGTTCCCTGCTACTCCCTGTTGGCCAAACCCTTATATGACCTAACTAAGGGACCCATGGAGGAACCCCTGTCCTCCTCACCAGCCCATGCTTTTCGCCGACTACAGCGGGCTCTACTCGAGCCGCCGCCCCTCCAACTCCCGGTCCTCAGTCGTCCCTTCTCTCTTTATGTTCATGAAGTCTCTGGGCAAGCTTTGAGAGTTTTAGGTCAGACTTACGGGCCCACTTTCGCGCAGGTTGCATATCTCTCTAAACAGCTTGATCCAACCATTCGGGGATGGACACCCTGTCTTCGGGTTCTTGCTGCTCCATAAAGCTACTCCATAAAGAGGCACATAAACTCACTTTTGGTGCCCCAAGTACTGTCCTCTCCTCACATCCACTTAGAGATCTGGTCGCCTATAAAGGCCTCCATACTCTATCCCCCTCCATAGTCTTTGACCTCCTGACGTCCTTCTTCTTACATCCGGGAATCACCTTCTCCACCTGTCCTCCTCTCAATCCGGCCACCCGACTCCCACCTACTTCCGCGGGATCAGATGCTCCATCTCATTCCTGCCTAGAGACTCTGGATGCCTTACTAACCTGCCTCTCTAACATCTCTGAGGGTCCCCTCCTATATCCCCATCTTGTATGGTTGACTGATGGTTCCTCGTTCCGCCGTGACAATATTCCTGTAGCCGGATATGCTGTGGTCTCTCACTCAGAGGTCACTGAGGCACGTCCTCTGCCTGACGGTACCACCAATAAGGAGGCTGAACTTATTGCTGTTACACGGGCCTACATATTGGCTCAAGGGCAGCGCCTATCTCTGTATACAGACTCCAAATACGTCTTCCACACCGTGCTGCAATATGGAAGGAACACAGTCTGTGGACTAACCGGGGATATTCAGTGTCAAATGCTTCTTTTATCACCGACCTCCTGGAGGCGGCTAAGCTGCCTTCGTCGCTGGGCATTATCACACTGTCGGCCCACCAGCCTGATGATTCGCCCATTTCTCGAGGTAATAAGCTAGCCGATCTTAACTGCTCGACAGGCGGCACTATCTGACCTGTATGACTCCGCCTCCTCATCTCAAGCGGATTCCCCACACATTCTGGTTCAACAGTCTCAACCTGTGGATTTGTCACCAGCCGATACTGCCGATGACCGCTCACAATTCCTCACTCTTCTTCATGACCTTTTTCATACCTCTCCACAATCCATAACCCATTTCCTCTCTGCCTTCTTTTCCCCGACTCCAGAGGACAAAAAATTTTTTGTCTACCCTCTCGCAGTCCTGTCTTATTTGCCAACGTACTAATCCCAGTACTCCACTCAAGCCTAAACCTTTCCCCGCTCACCAAGCGAGGGGCCATCTGCCAGCTGCTGACTGGCAGATCGACTTCACTAACATGCAACCTATGCGAAGGGTCCGTTACCTCTTGGTGCTGCTTGATACATTTACTGGCTGGATTAAGGCATTTCCAATCACTAATAAACGAGCTTCTACAGTGGCCCAGATTCTCCTCATTTAAATTATTCCTCGTTTTGGATTACCCACTTCATTATAGTCCGATAATGGTCCTGAAATCACTTCCCAGACTATCGGCTCCCTTTCTGCCTCTCTGTCCATGCCCTGGCATTTTCACTGCCCATACCACCCTCAGGCTTCGGGAAAAGTTGAAAGGGCCAATAGGAATATTAAAGAGACTCTCACCAAGCTTACCCTTGAGCTACACCTCGACTGGGTGCACTTGCTGCCTCTCGCCTTACTTCGCCTGAGAGCCATGTCTAAAAAACCTACCTCTCTCTCTCCCTTCGAGCTCATGTAAGGTCGCCCTCTGATCCCACCTGGTGTCCAAACTCAATCCTGCCTCCCCTCCGATGCTGTTGTCCCACTTCTTTCCCAAGTCCGCAAAGAAATCTGGAAGTACCAAGACTGGCTCTTACCAGATCCCTCACACTCCCCCAGCGTAACCTCACTCCACCCAGGCCAACTTGTGTTTTACAGGGCACCCCTGGCTGACAGGGACAGACCACTCCTTGCCCTGGTTTGGCAGAAGCCCTTCCCAGTCATCCTCTGTACTCCTACGGCTGCCAAATTATCTCTATCCTCTTGGCACACCACACCATGGATTCATATCTCCAGGTTAAAGCCGGCTCCGGATCCGCCTCAGGCCCAAATCCTTCCCACACCTCTGATTTTCAATGCCTTTCTGAACCTACAAAACCCCTCAAATTATGCGATGTCCCATTCCTACTTAGCCCTCCTCTGCCTTTCCATCTTCTCTGTTTCACCTTCCCAACCCTAGTCCAACAGCGCAGCCCGCCTTAACAACACGGCCATCCCAGTCCACCTTAACAACACAACCACCTCTGTCCACCTTAACAACGTGCTGCCCCTACCCTTTAATACAAACAAACCCTCTTTTTCTGACACAGCCCCACAACCTCTCAGCACTTCTTCTCCAACCCCTTCAGCAACCCTTTCTGACCTCCTTCATCATATGATTCAGGCTGCTTTCGGGGCACTCAATAAAACCTCCCCCAACCTAACCACTTCTTGCTGGCTTTGCTATTCTATCAGGCTATCAGCGTTAATGCCTCTGTTGTTCTCTCTTCCTCCATACCCTGGACAACTGGCCCCCCTTACCTTCACACAGGTGACTGGACAGGGCACCTGCATAGGTAAGGCCACTAGTCAGGCCACCCTTTGTACCTCAATAGTGACCCCTAAGTTCAAATCAATGGTTGTCTCCAGGCAATACCACTAGTTTCTGGTGGCTGTGCACTCGACATGGTTTAACAGCCTTCCTTTCTGGTGCCGTTTTTAACTCCACTACTGAATACTGTCTCGCAGTCATCATTCTTCAACGCATTCTTTACCATATAGGCGCTGAGATGTTGGAAGCTGGGGCAGCGTCTCCTGCTGATCTTTCATCCCTCTAGTACAAAAGCACGAACCCATTACTGCCCTGGGCCAACTACTCTGACATCCGTGCTCGTTGGCCCCCTCCTAATTCTTTTACTCATAATTACCATTGGCCCCTGGCACATCATTAGCCGCATCTTTGCTGTCACTCGCCAATTGATACAACAAGCCACCACTAACAGTTTTCATCAAGCACTTTTTTAGGCAATATCACCAATATCAACCTGTTCAGACCCAACATGTCAACAATTCCACCTATGACGGACTTTGTCATCTTCCTTAATGACATCTTGGAGAATAAGTGGCTGCTGCTGGATACTCTGCCGGTGGCCCCTCAGCAGTGGAATGACACAATCTTCGACCTCTGGTTACAAGGCTCCTTCTTAGACCTTTCTCCTTCCCAACTAGAACGTTGTGCTCTATTTTTTTACTCCTTGTTACCTACACCCGTCCCATCTCTGTACCAAGTTTTAGCCTTTACTCCCTGCCTCATTCACTCCCTCTCATCCCCAATCAACACCCCTGTTCAACACGAAGCAGCCAGACAGAATGACGCCCTGGATCCTATAAACAAGAGGGGGGAATGAAGGAAAGCAGTTTGGCTTAGCAGTTTAGCTTAGTTAGCAATTCTGGGCCTCAGGCTGTGACCTTGACTAGGGTCTGGCTGTCTCCATCCCTGTACATGGGCACAGACCCAAAAAACCCAGCTTACAGGTTCTTTTGTAAATAATTTTTGATACTTCCCACCCGCCTAGCCGGGGCCTGGCCAATGGGCGCAGGCCAGATACAGAGTGGGAACTATTTACAGGTGGCAGTAGTTTCATGGAGCAAGGCTGTCAATGTGCATGATATGCAGTGTTGACACTCTAGGACATCATAGAAGCCAAGGGTCTTCCGGCTGGTGCATCAGCACAGAAAGCTGAATAGCTCTGAACTGTATCTTGGAACTTTCTAAAGGTAAACACATCAATATATATATGATTCAAAGTACTCTCTCATGATTTTCCACATGCATGAGGCCATTTGGAAGGAGTGAGGGCTCCTTCCTGCTAGTAACCAAGTTGGTTGTACTCATTCGAAATCCTGTCCTCGCTAAGACAGTGGTCTCACCATCAGTGGCAGCCATGATGCATTGTCCTGGCCACCAGAAGGGTGGATTTGATATAGTAAAGAACCACAGGGCAGCTGATTGGGTGACAAATGCCACTACTCACTATGCTCTCCAGGGTGCACTCATCCCTCTTGTGGTTCTAACTCAATATGCTCCTGAATATACCAAGCAGGATGAGAGGAGAGCTCGTGAATGAAGATTTACTGATTTTGAATCCAGATCCACTTGGAGGTTAAACTCCAAGTGGAATGACACTCCCATGGGATGACACTCTTTCCAGAGGCCCTAGTATATTCAGTGCTAAAGCCCTGCATGGAGGATCCCACTATGGGAGAGATGCCTTATTAGAGATGGTGCATCCATATTTGAAGACCCCATATTTACATAATATGAGGTCACTCCGTTGTGCTAATATGTGCCAAGTATGTGCCAGAAATAACCCCAAGACTGACTCTCACGCTAAAAACATTGGGCTTCAATATTGGGATAAATGTCCTTTTGAGGACTGTCAGGTGGATTTTACACAATGCCTAGAAACTCTGGCAATTTCAAATACTTCCTGATGATTGTGGATACCTTCTCAGGATGGAAACAAGCATTCCCCACTAAGATGGAAAAATCCTCAGAGGTTGCAAAACAGCTGCTTAATTTGGATTGCCTGATTCTATCCAGAGTGATAATGGGCCTGCACTTATCTCCAAATTTACTAATGCAGTCATCAGTGGCTTACAGATCAACTGGAAATTTCATGCGGCATAGAGACTATAATAATCTGGACAAACCGAAAAAATGAATCACACCTTAAAGAAGACCTTGGCAAAACTGTGCCAAGAAACACAACTGTGTTGGGACCAGGTATTACACTTTACCATTTCTTTGGATACTAGTGGTGCCTAGAAGTGGGCTACAATTAAGCCCCTTTGAAATTGTGTTTGGAAGACTCTTCCAGGCCTCAGTTCTGAAAGCCACTCCAGATATAGAACAGGATTGTAGGGTCACACAATATGTGAAACACATGTAGGAGGTTTTGGCAATAACCATAATTTCAAAATCTCAAGGACCTCTTTGCCTCCTAATGAGCCATTACATCCCTTTAGACCTGGAGCTCAGGTCTTACTCAAGAGTTGGCAGAGTGGAGATGCCCAAAGCCAACTGTTAGAGAAATGGACTGGTTCACATGACATTTTACTGACATGACATTTTACATTTCTTTAAAACTTGTGGGCATAAAACCCTGGGTACATCACTCCAGAGTTAAGAAAGCCCCAGATGGAGCTGACATAGAGATGAAACCCCACTGGTCTTGTGAACCCATTGAAGACCTGAGATATTTATTTAAGAAAAAGACAAAAACTTAAATGGTAATAACTTTTCTTCCTTTCCAGCTGTGTAGCAATGCACTTCAAAATACACTTTCTGAAGAAACTCTGAGGTGACAAATATGCTTTACCCAGTCTTTTTCCTTTGAAACATTTAGGAAGATAGAAATGACATAATGCAATTATGCTAGCAATATTTTTTTAAATAATATGATTTTAGTACACAAGAAGGCCTTCAGTCTTGATCTTTATAGTTCCTTGATTTTTTTTCTTTTATTCCTTTTTCTTTTTTTGTCAATTTGACCTATGTGAGTAAAACTGCAGTTATATATGATTCCATGTGGCATAACTGAGAAAACTGTGTCTATATGTTGCAAAGCTATATGTCTTTTACTTGTGGTTAATTGCCTTGGCTTTGAGGTGTTCTAAATTGGTTTGTATGTTGCCTATAGATATTGTAAACAAACAAAAATGTAACCTTCATAGTAACTAATTTTCTTCCTGCACTCCCTTGGTGTGGCCCCTCCTTCCTTGGAGTCCCATCAGACAACTAACCCCAATAAAACTATTTTCTCTAAGACTGCTTGTGTGGGCTCCTTTCAGCAACACCTTACAGAAACAACTCAGTTTTTGGCTCAAATAAAGCTTAACCTAATACTGTCATTTGCAGCACTGTTCAGTTAACTGGATGAACCACAAACCTAGTGAACAGTTGAAAATGTATTAATTTAACATATTTGTTCTGTCATTTAAATACCAGAGACCATATATGGGAATAGATCAAATATCTTTTAGGTTTCTCAGTTTGAAAAGTGTATTTTCCTTCATATTGCTCTTTTATGATCAATTTTTAACAAACATAGCCACAACTTAGTATTTTAACACAACAGATAACTAGTGAATTCTAAATAGTCATAAAAGAAAAATTATCTTGCACTGGATAAACACAAAAATTATAAATGTGAGGAGTAAGAATAAGAAGCTACAGGAACTGATATTACCAAGCTTATCATTTCAACTCCATTTAAATATTCATAACAATTATTTAGAATCAGCAACATCTCATAGCTAATCAACTGCATCTGTTCATCTTCACAGCTGTTATTCCAGAAAAAAAAAAAAGCCACTCTCCTCCCTTCTAGGCGTCAAACACACTGTGATTGTAATGAACACCTATCCTGATGATGAATACAGCCTAGCATCTTGGAGAATATGCAAATAGAGGTCCATTTGAAAGTTGGAATTATGTGGTTGCCAAAGAAACTTATTTATGAATCAAACTAGTTTAACTCCAAGCTTTATAAGTTTATCTTTCTAATATAATCATTTTTAACTTAATTTGCTTATATGATTAGAAAACAAAATAAAAGTATAAATACTATAATCAGATATTTATTTTAAGGTAAATTACTTATTTATTCATTATGAAGGAAATATGTTATTTCCAAACTTTATTGATGCATTCAACTATATGTACATATGTAGGCACCTGTGTAAACGTCCCAGGCTGGGTAGGTTCATTGTCAGTACTCACAGATGACAAGAGGAGACTTTGGTAGGTTATGCAGTTCTTTAATGCTGAGATAGGAGCCATATTCCCAGGCAAACAGACAGAGCAAAAAAGACTCTAACAGGGAAAGAGGCAGAGCAGAGACTGAATTCCTAGTTTCTTTTATACCTTGAAGTACCCATAGCCACACATCTGCTTACATTGTTGCAAATTGCAATGCCCATCTGTTATTTGATGGAGGTCTGAATGTGGAAAACAGCATTCCTAGGTATGAGTGGTGTCTGTTCTGTGGAAGGTGGAAAAATACCCTGATTTAGTCATTTTACTTATATATGTCCTCATCATTATTAGGTGAAAACAGAGAGGTGATAATAATGAAGAGTAAGTAATTAGAATTATATAGTTATTAAAAGAATATTGAACAGGGAGAATCCACCTAATCAGTAAGTTCCAAGGTTGATAGCTTTCTTTGAAAAAATCTGTGAAGTAAAATTTGAATGAATATCTTTTATAAAGAAGAGAGTTAGCATAACAAGACAAAACATATTTAGATGAAAAACACATTGTAAGGAAAATGAGCTAATCAATTTTTTTTATCCTTCCGCAAAATAATGACAGTCCATAACCTTAAAATATTTTCCAACTTTTTGTGGATATCCAGCAAAAAACAGATGGCCTTGCATTTGCAATAATTAATCAGTTGTGTGGGTGGCTTTGGGCACTTAACAGGGTAAAAAAGGCTGAAAGTCTTCCTTGCTATTCTGCTCTCAGACTGCCTCTACTCTATTTGTGTATGTAGTCCACTGTTTCATCATTAAAAGCCTACAAAATAACCCAAGGCTCAAAAATTCTCCTTTCATCTGTTAGAAATGACAATTAACCTACCCAGCCTGGGATGGCTGCACAACAAACAGGACTGCCGTATTTAAGTAAAATGATTTATGACCTGATACGAATGGTAAATAAGTGGAAAAGGCAGGGTGTAAAGAGAATGACTTCTCCGTATATATTCATTAATAGCTTGGGGTAATGTCTTACATAAGAAGCCTATGATTGTTTCTGAGTAGCAGAATAATCATTATTTCAGGGAAAATAACTTACTTATTTTAAAGAACATGTGCTCTCTCTAAAGTTACAGATTCTCAGTGGATATCTGCATATCATCTGTCAAAACTCCTCCAATGCCCACTCTTATTTTTCCTTATTTAAGATCTGTGTTCTTTTTCACCTCTGGTTCATAACCTGACTTCTCTTAATTTCACAATTTAAGTCTGTGATATCAGTAGCTGTGCCGTTGTGTTGTGTTGTTTGCAATTATGCCAATGTAGAGGATTTGTCCAAATATTTACCATAGAACTGGTGATACAAACTAAATATGGGGAATGTAACTTAGTAGCTGAAGTCAAGGACTGTTAAAGGTGCTGCCCCTCCATTGGGGGTTTACTGGTGATGATAAACAGTTTCAGGGATAATGTTAAGAAGTATGGGATTTTGAGGAGGGATTCCTTGGAGAGGAAACAGAAGAGAAGGCAGAGGCAGAAGAGAGAAGCAGAAGTGTTACAGGGTGGTCCCCAAGATAAGAGGAAGTTCCAGGTTCCCTGCCCCACCCAGAATGAGGGTGGAGCTGAGGAGAGAAAAGGAGAAAAAGAAAAGGAATCTGAGGGAGAAGAAGGAAGCAGGGTGAAGAGCCAGAGGACACCTGAGGAAGCCACTTGGAGCAGCAAGCATGTGATGAAGAAACTGTGCTTGTTTCTTGGTGCTGGACTGGTTGAAAGAGATGTGAGTGAGAGTTCTGTGGGGAGGTTGACTATGGCAGTGTTGATATTGATTTTGATTTTGCTCTTTTCCTCCCAGACTTGTCTGGCCATTTCTGACTCTTTTCTATGGGTCCCAGCCAGAAGGTACTTTAGTCTTGTGGCAGGCTTTCAGGCCTTGCTTTGGACCAATCCCTTTTGGGTTGACTTTTGCCCACAAGGGGATGGGTAACTTCAGGTGTTTGATTTAGAAATTATATTATTTGTCTTCTGTATTGTATACTCACTTTATTCAAGTTCCTTTTCATTAAAGTCTTGTCTTGATGTGGCAGATGGCAGAACCTATTTAGAGCAGGCAGGTTTGGAGGTTCACTGTTGCCCTTCTCTCCCTAGAACGAGAGAGAGAAAAGAAGGAGGTTGTTGTTTTCTTAGGCTTCAGAATTTAAGGTTTGACTTTTCTTCTGCATTTTGGAGGCCAGTGGATTTTAGCCCCAGAGAAGACCACTGTGGACTACTGAAGGAGGGAGGTTTAAGTAGCCAGCCTTGGAGAGGTAGAGGCTTTGCAAGTAACCAATGAACTGAAATACTTCCTGGCTTTTGGTGCAGCTACAGCCTGGCTTAGCTGCATTAGTGAGGCCATTTGTTGGGTCATCTGGCTGCTGTGACTGCTGTCCTGAGTGTCCCTCATCTGGTGCTATGTTGAAGCTTCATGCATCTCTGGGAGCAGCTCCTGTTTTGTTTTCTGTTGACTTCATATGTTGGAGCCTGTCTTGGAGTCTGACTGCCATGTGCCCAGGTCAGCAGAGGCAAGAAGATGCCATCTTGGACATTCGGCCTTTTGATTGGGAGAGGAACTGCACATCTTCATTGGTGGGAAGACACCATCATGATGGCTTTTGTGCAGGACAGTCCTAAACAGAACTTTGGGTAAAGTAAACAGCCATTATTAGCCCCAGAAACTCTTGCTTACTCCATTTATTAAATGCATCCCTGTGTTGTTTCCTGATCTTCAGCTGTCTCAAAATTGTGTATGCAGATGAAGAACCCAGTCAGGTATTTGGTAGAGTATTTGGGCAGCGTTAGCTTGGCCAGTTAGGGTCCTCTGTCACGCAGTATCATCTGGAGCAATATTTAGCTCTTCTTTCTGGTTCTCCTTTTCTACTCTCCAATCACCGTGTTCTATAGATATAAAACTGCATTGACAGTTTTATATTCTACTTTATTTTCTCTAAAACTCAGTTTTCATAATTGACACTTAAGCTCTTAACAATTGCTCAATTTCCAGACTTCAATAATAGATTTGAAAATTCATATGTAATTTGTGAATTTTTTATTTTCTAAATTTAAATATATCACCTTCCTCAAAATTAGCATTGGTAAATAAGTTCTCAAGAGTTTTCTTTGATAGGTCCATTGTATATTTCTCTAGCTGTTGTATAGAGCCATCCTTCTCTGCTTCTTGGGTACTGATTTTTTTTCCATGTTCTTTTTTTGCCTTCTATGCAAAAATATGATAAGTACTAATTGAAGTTGTTGAATTATATGTAGAAATTGAGGGTGTGTTAGTGAAACAACCGGCCCATCAAATCCATTCACTAGCATTATGACTTGGAAAACTAAAGTCTTCCATCATTGTCTTATCTGCAAATCTGAAAATAGGGATAATATCAGGTCTTTATACATAATGTGTTATTCTGGATATCCTGGTGGGCTGGCCATCCGGACCAATTAAGTATCTGGCTATGTCATATCAACCAAGCATACCTGCCTGACCAAAAATGGGCATGGCGTGAAATGTAAAGCCACACCATTTTCGCAAGCTATATGAACCCCAAGCTTCTCTTTCTTTCTCATAGATGTACTGCTGGCTTTACTAATTCACTGGCTTCTGCCCGAAAGCCGCACAAACCTTTTCTCAATAATCTCTTGCTGGCCTTTCTGGTCTTTCTTGAGCACTGAGGTTTATGGCAAAATAGGTGTTATGAGAGCTAACCTATGAACATGTGTTAGAACAGTTCCTGAGCCTACATTAAATGCTTATGTAGTATAACTGTCAAAAATTGTTATTGGTTGCCACTTCTATTTTGGCTCAGTTATTTTTCCAAATGTATAAACTCCATTTCTCCATATTTTCAGTAATGAACTAAACTTTACTTAAGGGATAAGTGAGCAATGGCCGATTGTAGGCAATGGGTAACTTGCCAAGATTAGATATGCCAATTGCCAGGGTTAGCAAACTTTATCCTATGACTTTATCTATATTTTAGGTTGCTTTATCAACTTTGGGGAGGTGTGTTAAATGCTGAGCCTAGACACATTGAAAGAAAGATGATGTCCATTTGGATTTTCTGTTACCCCTGTGATGACAGAAGAGTCCACCTTAACCCAGTTCCAAAGCATGGCGATTATAGATGTCCACATTTCCAAGGGTTCACTTTTTCTTGCATATAATTCTCTTGCCCTCTGTATCTAAGCACTGAATGTTTACTTTCTATAGATAAGAATCTTCTTTATCAGCATGTTACTGCTTTTTCTAAGGCAACTAAGTATAGTATTCATTCTTCAAAATTGAATCCTTACTGATTGTATTTTCCAAAGAATGTAGATGAATGTTTCTAGCAAAAAACAAACAAACAAACAAACAAACAATCTCTATTGTTAGATTTCTTATTTCTGCAAGACCAGGATTTCACCACAAGATGTTGGGGAAGACAACAATGAGACAGTGCAAAAATATAACTGTGATACCTAAATAAAACTTTTAATAGGGCCCTCCCTGGTGGCACAGCAGGTTAAAACTCAGTACTACGAAGCTAGCTGCAGCTGCATCAGCATGTCTTTGATCCCTAGCCAGGGAGGTGACCCACATGGCATAGCAGACCTCTCTGAGGGTATTTTGTCAATCTACCTGTTCTGCTCCCCACTGTCTTTGGTGAATCCTCTCACTGTCCCTGCACTTCTGACCTATACCCCAGGTCTGCATACACACACACACACACACACACACACACATATAAAGAGCACTTGTAAGCTCTTCTAGCTCTTCTCATTAAGCATTAGGGAAGTTTCCAACTGGTTTACCAATAAACATTCAGGTGTTTACTAATTCTTCCACAAGACTAGCTTAAGATTGATTTGATTGGTACAGAGCAGAGGTACCCGGAGAAAAAGAAAGCATACCTGTTAACATGAATTCCAGACATGAAACATGAACATCAATATTTCTGTAGCAAGGATTAAGTAAAGGATGTTGAATCAGAAAATTTCTGAAAATATGCTAAAATAAAGCCTCAATATAAATTGAAAGTTCCAGGGAGTAACTGATAAACATTCTCAAGGGCACACATTCCTGACTTATGCAACCCAGATAACCTCTTAGGAATCTTCTGCTTCTGTAGGAATCTCTTGCTTTGAAAGTGCAAGTATAACCATGCTAAGGCAATAAATACTCTTTTACCTAATTGCTTGGGGCTCAGACTTTGGGGAAAGGTATCCTCTGGGCCTGCCAGCATAAATAAATATGTCTCCTCTTTGTCTATGAGTGCTGCCTAACACATTCTGCCATAACATTTTCGTTCCCTGACTGAAAAAAGCAGTTGTGCTTTAGCCCCTGACAAAAAAGGAAAAAAAAAAAATCCTTCAAACTCTGTACCAGGCAGCGTGCCCTAGTTTCCAGGTAAATTGGCTTCCAGAAAATTTTCAACAATCTCACAGTTCAACGGTGTAGAAGGTTGTGACAAGCTCCCCAGGCCACCCTGATTAGTTGCCTTATATTAATTTGTGGTTGACGATTGCTCAGACCTGACCAACTTGGATACAGGAAGAATAGTATATGCCATGAAGAATCAGGTCCTCACCGTGCATGGCCACCTCAGTCCTTAGTCTCCACTGCTACCATCAATCAGGTTGACACCCCCAAAGATGACTTTCAGCTGGTTCTAATACCCCTTCCAACTTTCTTGGCCCATCAGCCCCAGTGCCAGAAATCCCCCTCTGCCTTCCAATTGGCCAAGTCCTCTTTATTATGCCTATAGCTTCCCCTCCTAAGAGCCCTTAGAAATCCTATCATTAACTTCACACTCCCACCTAGTTGGATAAGCTTCAGGCTCTCATAGACTGTAAGAAGCTTTCTTTTGTCTCAATGTTACACCTATCTGTCAGCCTCATTTGTATCTAAATAGAAAAAAAATCCCAGACTTGCCAAAGGATTCAGTTACTCTCCGATTTTGTTAGGGAAGTTCCTTGCTGAGAATATCCCCATTTTTTCTGGTGATGATAAGCTCCATTGCATGCTCCTGCGGTACTTTGATGACCACTGCTCAGCAAATGAAACCTAAATGTCCTGTTAGTATATTTAGGCTCCTGTAACTTAAAAATCTGGCTATACAGTCTCCTGAAGAAAGGCTCAAATAGGCAACTACTTAGGATTCCACATCATAAAATGCCTTATATGTTTTGTCTTGATGCAGCAGATGGCATAACCTATTTAGGCAGATTTAGGGGCAGTTGGGTGCCCCATCCCTTGTACTATAACACATTTGGTGATTCTGGTAGAACAGAACGTGCTCAGTCAGCCCTGTGGGGAGAGGTGGCTTTGCCATGTCACTGGCTACCAGCAGCATAAATGTGGTTTTTGGTTTTTTAGTGGGTTTGTTTCAGATATGTGTAGATTTTCTTTGAAAAACTGGCCTGGGCTTTGTAAAAACTCTGTGGTGTATGTGTATATATATATTTTTTTCCTAGTCACTTGTTGAGAAATCTGAAAATTGTTCTATGTAGCAGTTTTACTAGAAAGATAATTGTGGGTAGGAACATGTGACCAGACCAAGAATGGTGTCTGGCCCCTCCCGGTGGTATAGTGGATTAAAGAACAGCACTAAGAAGCTGAAGACACTTTAGCATGAGTTTGATCCCCACCCTAGATGCTTTCTACATGGTGTGGCAGATCTCTCTTGGCCCACCTGCTGCTCCCCTCAACAGTGTACTTCATCGGTCAGGCTGTTCTGTTCCCCACTCTGTTTCTGGTGAATATTCTCATTGACCCTGCAGCTCTAGCCTGTTCCCTGGGTCTGTATGCATAAATAATTAAGTTAAAAAATAAAATGGTGTCTGAAGCCACATGACAGGCTTCTCAAAAACAACAAAAAAAAATTCTTCTTTTGGTTTCCTACAGAGATTTTTTGCTTGTGGCACCTTTCTGTAGCTGAATAAATTGCTGGGACATTGGACTGGTGTTTGAAACCTTTCTTAAAGGGCAATAAAAATAAATTCACAGACTTTTTAGAACAAAGAGCCAAATTTTATTTAAGAAAGTAAAACAAAGAAAAAGAAAACTTTATTTAGAGAAAACAAAACAAAACAAAAAATAGAAACAAAAACTCCAAGTCAGTGATGCCAAGTAGGGGCAAAAGAGGCCCTAATTGGCACTAAGGAGACATTTAAACCTTTTTCATCCTGCTATTTTAAAAACTCATTAACCTATTTTGATTGTCTCTTTCTCCTAGTATAAGGAGGAAAGGATGTCTTGAATGAACTCTACAGATACGGGTTTCATAGACTCCACCCCACTCCATATACTGGAGCTACATAACCCGTTAATACCAAAGAGAAGCATGCTGGGATCTGAGGGTGGAGTTAAGCAGCCGGGTTTGGATATAAAACTGGAAATATGGACTTTGGGGTTCTCTTGGCATCTTGGCTAGTGGCTTGCCTCTTAGCTCTTCACCAGCTTTCAGCGTGATATTGGGATTCCAGGTGAGTGGAACTGGTAGGATGCATTAATTAACTTATCTCTGTTTCCCTGAGTTATTTATTTCCTTTTGCTCGTATAAATGAACCCATTATTGGCCTTTTTGTGTGTGTCTGTAGTTGAATCTTAAACATACGGGTGAGAACTCATAGTCAGGCAACCCAAATGTGTTGCCCTGCAAGTCAATGGCTGTGCTCTTCCAGACACGTGTCCACTCTACCAGCTCTTATAGACGTTCTCTTTTGAACCTCCCCTGTCCAAGTTCTCTTAAAATTTATTGTCCTCCTTAGCCCTCCTAAATTTCTCTGCCCTTATCTCAGAAGCCTCTTTTTTTTTTAACATTTTATTTATTTATGCATACAGAACTAAGGTACAGACCAGAGGTGCAGGGGCTGAGAGGATTCACCAGAGACAGAATGGGGAGCAGAACAGGCAGATCAATGAAGTACACTGCTGAGGGGAGCAGCGTTCCAGTCGGGAGAGGTCTGCTGTGTCATATGGGTCACCTCAAGGGCTGGGGATCGAGCTTCCACTGAAGCTGCTGTGGCTAGCTTGCAGTGCTGCATTTGAAACCACTGAGCCACCAGGGAGGGCCCTCAGAAGCCTCTTTTTGTTTAGATTTTTTTAAGGTTTATTTCTTTATGCATACAGAACTGGGGTACAGGCCAGAGGTACAGGAGTAGTGAGAGGATTCACTAAAGAGAGTGGAGAGCAGAACAGTCCGACTGAGGAAGTACACTTTTGAGGGGAATAGTGGGAGGGTCGGGAAAGGACTGTTGTGCCATGTGAGTCAACCCCCCCCCCCACCGTGGGCGGGATTGAACTCATGCCGAAGTGGCTTTAGCTTCTTAGTACTGAGTTTTAACTCGCTGAGCCATGAGGGAGGGCCCAGAAGAAGCCTCTTTTAACACTTCTGAAGACCCTGACTGAACTGTCCCTAAAACTGTTTAACTAACCCTAACTTGCCCTGGGACTTTCTATGACTTTTTTTGTTTTTATTACCACTTCTTGACCTATACCTGAGGGGTTTTGGAAGCCAACAATGGAGCAATATTGATCTAGATTAGCAAATGTATTTCTGGGTGCTAAAAAACAAACAAAATGGAAACTAATAATTATTGATATCTTTAATAGCTTCTTAAAAATAATGGGCTTTTATGAGGTTTGGATAAGAAAAATTATTGAGATTTAATCTGAGATTTTGTCAAAAAAGGATTAGCTGCTGTGGAGTTTGTTTAAACAATTTGTTTTGAGCATGTTTGTTATTTTAATCGTTGACTGACTTACTGGTATAAGAAATGATTCCAAAATTCTGGTCCCTACTAACCTTAAGTTAGAAAGGTCTAACATAAGTAAAAAAAAAAAAAAAGGCTCCTTTTAATTGCTAATATTTTGATTTTGGTCTTTCAAGTTCTATTCCAAAAAAAAAAAAAATCAAAGATTACAAACTTTGTAGTTAACATAAGATGACTTGAATTATTTTGCTTGAATTTTACTTAATTCTGCTCTTACAGCTACTGTACAAAATAACCCAGGGCTGACTTCTAATAGGAAGGATTAAACACTGAAAATATTGAAGTCTAAACAAGGCCTTGTGACTCTTTTGTAATCATCTGTTATTTTTTTCTTTCTGTTTACAAAGTTTTAAGCTTATAGGATATAATTGTAACCTGCACTTTCTGCCGACAATACAACACTTTTTCAGTTAAGAATTTTTCTGCACCTATAGAGGAAAAAAAACAAAACCTGTAATTTTAAGAGATATTCCACATGACATAAGTGATAAATAAAACAAAACAACTCTCTGTGTCTATATATTGTATAACCTTTTGTGCCTACTTGTCTTGTCCTCTAGATGCTGTAATTTGGTATTGATATGGGGTACATAATAACTTTAAATGTAAGAAAAATGGGAGTTTAAAATTTTAAACTTTTGAAAAGAAAAATGGACTCCAGTTATGAAATTAAAAACTATGGTTTGACTTTCAATATTACACTACTGAACTGAACCAGAGCATTAAAATAATAATAATAATAATAAGTATTGCTGTTACTGATGTTTTCTAAAATTTATGGCAAAACTTCCCAGAAATTTAATTTGGTTTACCTGATAAAGTAGAACTGAAAGAAAAACATTGTCACATGGAGAAAAAAAAAAAAGTAAAACGGTGGCATTTACAAAAATGTTAATTGGTTTCCTAAGCTTTTATAAAAATGTTCAGTTCATGATAAATATTGGCTATTGTCAATTGTTGTCCTTCAATATTGTATTCTTCAATACTGTATTCTTCAATGGTTTGATACCTGCAGAAATTATTTCTGGAAAAGTAATGGGAAAAAAGACCTCACCTGATTCCAGTTGGTGTAACTTTTGACAATGAAAATTTATTACAAAGGACTAAATAGATTGTTGGAAATTAATCTTTCGATAAATTTTGTTTAAAAGTACTGGTGATTTTTTGCATTTTGTTTTGACTAAAAAAAGGTTTTCTTGTTTCAACTGACCAGGATCTGCAACAATGTACCTTCTTTATATGTAAACATCTGACTTGTATTTTCATTTTTCTCTCTCCTTGATACTTACATAGAATGGAAAAATGTGGTAGTATTTTTAATCTCATGGCAATAGGTTTATTGTGCATAACATCAGTAGAGAATTTTTTTTTCTGCTTAAACTGGATAATAAAAATGAGTTTCACATAGTGAAACATATGCTCAGGAATTTCAATTGGAGTTGAAGGAAGAAGAGAACCTGCTGTTTTGTTTGCAGGTTTCTAGAGACTTCCAAATAAGTTGAGGAAGTTTGCCTTCATTGACAGGACTGGACAAACCAGAAAAAAAGAAAAAAAATTCCTGGTTACCTCAAGAAGAGGAAACCCCAGGTAGAGTCTGGTAAGACTTGTTCCTGAAGCCTGCACAGAGCAGATGTCAAGAGCTCACTCTGCACTCTATTCCTGTTTGTACTCCAACAAAGCCAACTAAAATTGCTGTTTGTTGTTCTGTCCTGTGACTTTATGCAAAAATGGTAATCTGGACTGAATGTAGACATAGTTGACAAATATTTTCCTATAGTGTTAGATATGATTGATATCAAGGTGGACAGAACTTCTTTTTAGATAAGTTGAACCTGTTTAAAGATTTTTCCTCCTATAATATTGTTACAATATTTGCTGTTTTTTTTAGCTAATGCCTCCATATTTTTCTTCTTTTTTCATAGGTTGATGGACTATTTTTTTTTTAGATTTATTTATTTTGTGCATACAGAACTGGGGTACAGAGGCTCAGGGGTGGTGAGTGGCTTCACCAGAGACAGAGTGGGGAACAGAACAGGCAGATCAACGAAGTACACTGCTGAGGGGAGCAGCAGGCGGGTCAGGAGAGGTCTGCCATGCCATATGGTCACCTCCGGGGCAGGTGGGAATCAAACTCATGCGGAAGTGGCTTTAGCTTCTCAGTGCTGTGCTTTAACCCGCTGTGCCAACAGGGAGGGCCTGATGGACTATTTTTCAGAAATATTGCCACACTGGGCAATGCCAGGTAACTGATGTCAGGTGACTGACTGTAGTTCTCTTGTACACACTGGAGCTCCAAAGGAAAACAAAAACAAAAACAAACAAACAAAAAAAACTCTTCAAAGGCTGCACTCTGAGATCTGTACCACGATAAATATTGTGGAATAAAAATTAATTGGGGAGATGGAAGTGGACAATATCTAAAGATATGTTGAAACAAAGCCTCATGTAAACTGAAAGTTCCAGAGAGTAACTGATAAATGTTCTCAAGGTCACACACACCTGACTTATACAACCTTAAATATATATATATGTGTGTGTGTTAGTGTGTGTGTATGCATAAAAGAACTGGGGTACAGGCCAGAGGCATGGGGTTGAGAAGATTCATCAGAGACAGAGTGGGGAACAGAATAGGTAGATGTACTGAAATACTCTGCTGAGGGGAGCAGAGGGTTAGGAGAGTTCTGTCATGTCATGTGGGTCAGCTCCCTAGCACAACAGGGGATCAAACTCATATTGCTTGGGGCTCAGACTTTGGACAATGATCTCCTTTGGGCCTGTCAGTTTCAAGATCTTCCCTCCTCATCTATGAGTGCTTCCTGGTGCCATGACAGAATTCTGCAATAACAATGTCAGAAAGGCAGCCTAGACTAACAGGGAAGGAGCAGTTTCCATTTGTTAAATAAAGTGTGTGCAGAGTTCATAGAAAAGGTGTGGGGATTAAAAATAAAATGGACCTCAGTATTGCTGATCAGGTGGGTTCCTGTGTCAAGCAATTGAAAAGTAATCACCAGTACATCAGACTGAAGATTAGTAGCCCAGTTTTATTGCAAAAGAAACTCTTGACTTCAGGAGAGGGCAGGGAGGTGCCTGGTGTAAGGGTGCTGATTTCCTTTTTATAGGGCCTTTGGAGATGTTTCACCACTCTCAAAAGCTCCCGGGGGCTTTCTTTTTTCTACTTTGTGGTGCTTTTCCACTGTCCAACTTACCTCATTATTCCCTTTTTTCACCCAAAGGTTGCAAAGTGAACCAAGAGCTGTTCTTTCCTCACAACTTTCTTTCCAGCTCATTTTGACAGCTATGTGGCTGTAAGCCTTTGCCACTAGCCCCCATTCCTTCATTAGTTTCTTGGTCCCTTATCCTGATGTTAATATATCACCCCCTTTCTAAAATTGCAACACTTCTGGAGAAAATACTATCACTGCACAGATTAACCCATGACAAAATGTCTTACCATTTTGAAAAAAGGAATCTTAATATAACCAGTGGCTGAAACCAAAGATGTTATAGTGATGCCCCTGACAGGGGTGTTGGTAAGGAAGGATAGTCCCAAGGAAAATGTGTGTTGGGTCCCAGCCGGGATGAGCCTCCCCAACCACCCCAGAGCTTAAGCACAAGATCATAACAAGAAGAAAAACATCCTGTTTTGTATGCCACCTATTGTTAGTTGCTCAACCTGTGGGCAGCTGATCAATATCTGCCCTGATCACAGTGAGGCATGTGAGGGAGACTTCCTCTGGCCCCCAGGCCAACACCCTGGTACTAAGGGTATAAAAGGGAGGCTGGAGAGAAAAATAAAGACATTTGCTGCAACCATCTATGTGAGCTGATTCTTCAACCTCGACGTCCCCCCACTCAGACTCGTATCCCTGCCGTGCAGGCGCGGCAAATGTGGACAAATTATCAGTGGGGTAGAAACTCTAACAAGAAATATAATGGACTGCAGAAGCATCCAGTATTCAGTCTGCATAATTTGATTCAGCTATTCAGATTTCAGCATTTTCAGAAATTTAGCCAACAATTTCTGCCTTCATCATGCCAGTCTTCCAGCAGGCTATTGCTGGCCTCTTGAAGGATGTGGAGAAACTTCCAGCACCCGACCTCAGAGGTAAATTTCAGATTTGCAAGTAGCCCAGTGACTGAATATGTTCCCAATTTTGCTGCTGTTACAGCCTGGCAGGGAAGGCAAAAACCTGGAGATGGGTGCCTCATTGTTGCATGAATCTGTCCATTATTGAGTCATTTGGCCACTGAAGTTAATATTTTGAGTGGTGCTTATTTGGAAGTTCATGAACGTCTCCTGCTTGTGTCTTCCTCTGTCTTTGTGAGTGGGAACCTGGCATATAGTCTGGCTGCTGCATGTTCTGCATCCTTGGCAATGAAAAGACACCATCTTGGATCCTTTGTGTTTAAGACTTTAAAACATTGGACACTGCTTTGGGTGAGGTAAATGGCCATTTGTGGTCTCAGTAACTCTTTGTTTTCCCTGGTTTGCTAAATAAATCTCATTATTTTTCTCTGAACCTGAGTAGTCATACAATTGTGCATACAGGTGAAAATCTCAGTGACCGGTAAACTATTTGGGCAGTGTGCTTGGCCAGTTTTAGTGGCCCCTGCTGTTCTTTATCATCAATATTCTTCAGACAGTCTTCCAATTTTTCTATGCCGTTCAAACTATTTTGATTCTTTTTAAACCATGACTTCCAATCAATAGGCATATGATGCACATTACTTTTTGTGGTATTTGTGTCTGAGTGCAGACAGCATTACTCCTTCCTAGAACATGGTATTAAAACATCTGTGAAAGTAATGGTATGTCAAAGGTTTTTGGAAAGTGATCTCATCTGCAAAATGTAAGCAAACCCATAGGTCTTCACCACATTTAATATAGCAGCTTGCACGCATCAATGTGCTGCTAATCACCTGCATCACAAAATTAATGCATCATTTAAATAGAGTACATGCAGCATATCTAGTGTAGGAAAACAAGAAAAACTCATTTTCAGCATTATAATTACCTCTTTAAATTTTTAGTCTTGAATACTAGACAAGTATTATATTTTCTTAAATTTGGTTTACTATCTGTCAAACTGGTTAAAGAGTTTGCTAGGATTAAATATAGTATGGTATATACTCATATAAGGAAAAAAAGTAACATAAGTTTAATGCTGTGCTGAAGTAAAACAGAATAGACTATTTGATGTTCAATAAATAAATATTTAAACACACTCTTCTTAGGGTCTTAGGGAGCTTTTACTCATGTATTTTTAAAATTTAATTCCTTTCTCTTAATATAAGCAATTTTAAAGATAGGCAAAATTGTTCTACAATATATCCATCTGTAACTTTTTACATATTGAATACTTCACTGCAGTAACATGTTTTTATATTTATAGTATAATAATTTCCTATAAACAATTATATAACTCACTACTTAGGAAGGCTATAATTTGTAAAAATGAAGAGTGCACAGAGCAATGCTTCTAAGTATGTATAATATAATTACTCTGCTTTCACTACTATTGAGTTGCCAGAATGGCCAGCTTAAAGTTTATTTCCCAATTTCCTTTATAGTGAACTACTCAAAAATATATAATTAATTAATTATCTGCACATCCAAAGTCCTAGATGATTGTTTTCAATATCACTTTTGATGAACTTGTGATTCCTTTGTGTTTACAGATTTTTTTTTTTTACCCACATAATGCTGTCCACCCACCTCTTTCACTTCTGCTAAGTTCAATTCTATAGTCGTGTTTTTTCGGTGCATCTTTTTCATGGTTAACTAGAATTCCACTATGTATATATACTGCACCTTTTAAATTCATTTATCTATCTTAAGACACTTACATTGTTTCTTAATTTTGTTGTAAATTTTGTCACAATAAAAATAAGAGTGCATACATCAGTCTTGATTAGTTTTATTTTTTTTTGAAAATGTATTTGTAAGATACATAATAGTGGTTTTGTTAAATCAATTTCTGATGCTTGAGGTATGTACATTTTTTTTACCATAGGGCTGACCAGACTATATTCCCACCAATATTGTGTGAGTGTTCCTTTTCTTTCACACCCTTACCAACATTTTTGCTTCTGTTCTTTTTGATAGTCCATTCTTCAAGGTGTGAGATATGTTCTCATTATGGCTGTGATTTGTGATGAGAAGTGGTTATAGGTAAATTTCAATTCTCTGATCATCTACAACCTGACACAAGTTGCCATTTACTCTCCAAATCACAACCTAATATGAAATGATGCTGGGAACATCTGGCATATGGCTTATTCCATCTATTTTGTTGGCTTAAATGAAATTGGCTTGAAAATTGAATTATCAACATTCCCTTGATTTATTAAAGCTTTACCATTAGGTGGAACCTCTAGCCCTCCATATTATTGTGTTTATTGTGGGGGCTTATTTTGGTGTGTAGGGTTTTTTTTTAGTCAAGATAAAATGTAGAGGCAGGCAAGAAGCCTCTCAATATGGTAAAAGTCTTATATGGGGAAAATATTGTGAAACAATTAGATGCTGAAAACAGCAGGCAAATTTTATAGACAGATTTGCAAGATCAGCGAGAATACTTTACTAGATCAGTGAGAATACTAGTAAAGGTTAGTAGAAAGTTACACAAAAATAGGGATTAGAGATAGTGTGCTTTGACTTGTGAGAACTATAGAGCCACCCCCAAACAATAACCCTTTAGGCACTAAACATTGCTTGTACCCGATTATAACGTATCTGTGATAAAACACCCCCACCTTTATGCACTCCTTCAATAACTTTCCCAAGTTTTCTGAACCTGTTTTTAAATAAGTATGAGACTGCCCAGAGATCAGGACAGCATTTTTTTAGGTATTAACTCCTCTAGGACTCTGTCTCACTTACACTTTGAGTATTTTCCCTTGTCCTTTGTCCCCAACACTGTCACCTTGGGAAACCACATCTTTACAATTAATAAAAGCTAAGTTTAGATATTTAGTAAAAATAATAAAGTGATAGAAAATATTTACAATAATTAAATCAGAATTAATTGTTAACTGTTTTTATATAGTCATGTTTCTGTATATTCAAAGATAACTTTCAATTCTACGAAAGTGTGTCACTAACCTTGACACACAGCCTTCTTTTATCAGTGCATTCTTCCTGATTCTAACCAAGGTACCAAAATTTCCCAATAATTAATAGCACTTTAATGTGGTTATTTCATTGGAAAATAAAATAATACTATAGTTCTGGTTATCCTTGCGACACACTCTCTGCCAGCAGAAAGACGCCACGATATATCTTCTTCTGGATCCTTTATTGCTTCTCCCTCGCACCCACTCCTCCTCGCTTGCTCTCGCTCTGGCTCTTGCTTCCTTTCCCTCTAAGGGGGAGCGCATTGCTTAAATAGCATTCATTGACCAATCAGAGCACTGCTCACGTGTACATTGGCCAATTAGAGCACTACTCAAGTGTACAACAACCATATTTGGGCAGGACACACAACAAGCATACAGTGATCACGTGGAAGCATATCCAATAAGATTTAACTTCCTTATACAGGTGAGTGTTGGTGTATTTTGTTTTTCACTGGCTAAAGGCCAGGCGCCATTTTGGCTGCTGAATCATGGGGCTGGGGTCCCGGGCACCCCGACAATCCTTAAACATATGTTTAGCAAACGTTTCTTATAATAATAAATGGAAGTTGTCATTCTTGCTAACAATTTAATAAAGTTATAGGTGTCATTCAAAGCACCTCTCACATCATCGAAACTAAAACACAAATACTAAAGTATCTCTTCACCTATCATTATAAAAAAATGGAGGTTTTATTACATCAAATAACTTTCTACAAGTAATACATTGATTCATGGTGGAGGAAAAAAAATAGACTATATTTATCCAAGTCATAGTTAACATCCTTGAATTTGGGAATATGTAAATCATGATGCCAATTTATCATTATATTTGTTTGGTTCCCTTATAAAATCAAAGGCTTTAGACTTATTGATACTTCTTATGATTTCCAATACTGTTTTATCCATTCACAAATGCAGCATATCCTAGATGAAGAGACTGTATGAAGCTAACTTTAATGAGTTTTCTGATTAACTTATTTGCATTTCCAGTATTATTGATTCAAATGAGTAACAACTTAATTGAAACAATCTTTAAATACATTCTTGAACATTAATAACCCAAAACAACTGCCAATTTGAGATAACAGTAGGTAGTTTATTTATTTGTCCATATTTTTTAATAAATATCTCAAAGGGGAGAAAAAAAGTCTCATCTGTTGATGTTGTGCTGTTTCTGAAGTAATTATGGTACATTTCATGATTTATTTTGTAATTATATTATGTTTGATTATTTCTCTACTCTAAATGCAGTTACTGTAGCAAAAAAATTGGAATATTTTTACTGCATTTCTGCTAATATAGTATAATTTATTTTATTTTTATAATATAAGAAGTTATTTTACATCATTTTGTTCGTTCTTTTCATCTAAGTTGTAATCCCCGTGGGTTTCTCATCACCAAATCACCCATGTGCCATTACGAAAGTCCAGTGCATTTCTCTCCCCCCACTGTTTTTGATCCCATTTCCCATTCCACCCCAATAAAATGTCTCTAGTATGTAACTGTTCATTATTATTATTATTTTCTCACCTGGTCTGTTATACTCCTGCTATGAGTAAAAGCATCCGGTATTTTTCCTTTTCTTTCTGATTTATTTCACTAAGCATGATCTTCTCCAGCTCCATCTTTGCTGTTGCAAAAGACATATGTTTATTTATTTAATTTGGTTGCTGAATAATATTCCATTGTGTATATGCACCACATCTTTTTAATCCAGTCATCCACTTTTGGGTATTTGGGCTGTGTCCAGGTCTTTCCAACTATACATAAGGCAGCGATAAACATGGGAAGCAGGTTATCTTTTTGAATCAGTGTTTTTGTGTCTTTTGTGTGGAAACCTAAAAGTGGGATTGCTGGGTCATATGGAAGCTCCATGTTAAGCAGTTTGAGGAACCTCCAGTTTTCCATAGTGGTGGTATTAGATTGCATTCCCACCAGCAGTGTGGAGAGTTCCTTTTTTTCCACATCCTCGCCAATATTTGTTGTTGCTAGTTGTTTGAAGATGTGCCATTCTCACTGAGGTGAGGTGGTATCTCATTGTGGTTTTAATTTGCCTCTCCCTTATTACAAGTGATGTTGAACATTTTTTAATATGCTTGTTGGCCATCTGCATTTCCTCTTTGGAGAAGTGTCTTTGTAACACTTCTGCCCATTTTATTTTTGTTGAGTTTCATCAGTTCTCCATATATCTTTGTGATCAATCCTTTATCACTCATTTTGTGTGATGAGATTTTTTTCCAGTCAGTAGGATGCCTGTTTGTCTTTTCTAATGTCTCTTTTGCTGTACAGAAGCTTGTTAACTTGGTGTAGTCCCATCTATTTATCCTTGCCTTCACTATCCTTGCATTTGGTGCTCTATCTTTAAAGATGTCGCTGAAGTGTATGCCCTGTAATGCTTGGCCCATCTTTGCTTCCAGGTACTTTATGGTTTCTGTTCTTATGTCTAGGTCTTTAATCCACTTTGAGTTGATTTTTGTGTATGGTGTGAGGTAGTAATCTAGTTTCTTCCTTCCTTCCTTTCTTCCTTCCTTCCTTTCTTCCTTCCTTCCTTCCTTTCTCTCTCTCTTTCTTTCTTTCTTTCTCTCTCTTTCTTTCTTTCTTTCTCTTTCTTTCTTTTTTCTTTCTTTCTTTCTTTCTTCTTTCTTTCTTTCTTTCTTTCTTTCTTTCTTTCTTTCTTTCTTTCTTTCTTTCTTTCTTTCTTTCTTTCTTTCTTTCTTTCTT
>NW_004567145.1:3798673-3822751 GCF_000260355.1 Condylura cristata
TTATGGGGATGGCATTAAATCTGTATATTGCTTTTGGCAGGATGGCCATTTTGATGATGTTAATTCTCCTGATCCATGAGCAGGGGATGTCTTTCCATTTCATGGTGTCTTCTTGAATTTTTTTTTTAACAGTGTCTTGTAATTTTCTTTGTAGATGTCTTTTACCTCATTTGTTAGGTTGACACCCAGGTATTTGATTCTTTTTGTTTTAATTGAAAAGGGGATGGCTTTTTATTTCTGCTTCCTCTGATTGTTTGTTTGTTTTTAGGAAGGCCTCTGACATTTGCTACCTTGCTAAACTTGTTGATGTTTTTGATTTGTTTCTCTGTATAGTTTTTAAGGTTTTCCATGCAAATTAACATGTCTGCAAATAAGGACAGCTTTACCTCTTTCCCTATTTGGATTCCTTGTATGTATTTTTACTGTTTACTTGCTCTGGCTAAACCTTCCAATATTATTTTGAAGAGCAGTGGTGATATTTGACACCCTTGTTGTCTTGTTCTTGATCTCAGAGGAAAGTCTTTCAGTTTTTTTCCACTAAGAATAATATTGGAAGCTCGGTGGGCTGCAGGAGCTGCTTTGCCCCACGCTAAACTCTGGAGGGAAGGGGGGCTGCTCAGCTCAGTCAGTGGGGCCCAGGCTGCAGAAAGACTGCAAATCTGATCCACAACACCTGGGTACAGGGAAAAACCGTTGAAACTGTAGACCAGATCGGGAGTGCCTGAGCACCACGCAAAGCCACTGATCAGCTTGAACAGCTCGGAATGGGCAAGATGGCGGCAGAATAAAGACGCTGAAACGACTACATCCAAACTTGCACGGGATTATATAAAAACAGACTATAGACTTACATGCTATGAGTTTCAACCCAAATGAGAATGCCCTGGACTCACTAGAAGGAAGATAACTGAGGGACAATCAGTGACGGGGAGTTCCCATAAGGGAAGCCATACAGGCAGGATTAGCTGAAACCTGCAACTCTGATCCAGGAATGCCAGTAGCTTCCTACTCATTCAGTTCTTTTAAAATTTAGGCACCTAGATGCCAGGAAGCACTGCAGAGGGAAACTGCCTGAGGCAGCAGATGCGGCTGCTCAGCAGCTTTTGTCCCAGCCCTGCTACAACCCTGAGGATAAACTGAGAAAATTCAGCTAGGGAGAGGAAACCAATTTGTGGGAAAAGGCTGTAGCTCGGAACCAGAGACACGAGGATACACCGCAGAAGTGTTGCTGACCTTTGCCCCAGCAGCCGCAGATGTGTTGCTCTCCTTTACCTCAGCAGCCCCAACAAAGCCCCGATATAAACTGAGACAACACAGCTAGGTGAGTGGATCTCAAGCTGCTGCAGGGAGGCACGGGGGGGAGGGGGGGGCAAACAAACAAACAAACAAAAACAGCTCTACTTAGAGCCTGGGAGGCTGAGAAGAGAAACTGGAGAAACTGGGAATTGGGGCCCCTCTAGCCCTACCCACATCTCCTGCCCCCACAACAGAGATCTGAGACTAGGCAGCATTATAATTTGGGCAAGTCTTGGTGCCATTCTTAAGGCGTGGTCAACAAGACTCACAAAGCCCCTAAGTTAAAGAGGGGAAAAAACAAAACACAAAACCAGACAGGACCCAACCACAGGCTCAACCCTAGAATAATGCAGCAATTTTAACAATCTTGCACATTCAACATAGAGAGGCCCCAGGAAGTGCCTCAAACGGGATTTGTCTGTCATGGTGAATCTGAATTCTTTATTTGGATCAGCTGAGCAGTTCTTTTATTTCTTTGGTGCTTTCTGGTAACTGATCATTTTGTGGTGAAATTTTACCCTGTAGACTTACTTTGGTATTTGTTTGTCTTCTTTTCCCTGTTCTGTGTTTTCTAATATTTTCTATTTGCTGAGACACGGTTTTGCTGTTATTGACCGGTGTTTTTTTCTGGATGTTCTTTATGGGATGTCTAAAGGACTTCCAGACACTAGTTGTGGAGGATATTCTGAGTTGTGCTTTGTTTCAATATCCCCTATTTTTCCATCTCCCATTGAGTGGAATTGTGTCTGTCATCTCAGCCTGTAACAGTCATGGATCTCTTGTGGTGTTCAGCCTCTTCCAGTAACATGTTGAGTCCTTGTCTATGGAAGGTGCCTGTTGATCTTTGTAGCCTTTGGATGTCCCTGGTTGGGACATCCTCTATGCTTGGATTGCTTGTGGGGGGTGGGGAACATTAGAAGTATTGTAGATCTTCCTGGAGCTGGGCCTGTGGTTGAGTTGGTTGCTGGTTTTGTTTACTTTCTGAGCACTGTGAGCCTTTCTGACTCACAAGTCTTCAGGCATCTGCTGTGGGGGTCAGAGATACAGGGGTGCAGGGAGTACCAGATGGTTGCAATCCTCCCAACAGAGCAAGCTGCCAGTTCTTCCTCAGTACCTCCAGAGCTCTTTGTGCCCACTCCAAGCAGTCTGTCCCTGAGCAGACTTTTCCCACTGCTTGGGAGCTGAGTTTTCTCTCTTTAGTTCCAGGGCTTACCACAGTTTTTGTGGGTAGATGCGGTATGCATGTAGGCCCCATATCAAGTCTCCTTATGCGTGGCACTTCCTAGGGCCTCTTTAAACATTTTTTTTCTTCCCCTTTTACTTCCAGGTCTTTGTGAGTCTTGTGGACCACTCCTTTAAAATTGTGCCAAGACCTGGCCCTCCCTGGTGGCACAGCGGGTTAAAGCACAGCATTGAGAAGCTAAAGCCACTTCCACATGAGTTCGATTCCCACCTGCCCTGGAGGTGACCACATGGAGTGGCAGACCTCTCTTGGCCCACCTGCTGCTCCCCTCAGCAGTGTACTTCGTAGATCTGCCTGTTCTGCTCCCCACTCTGTCTCTGGTGAAGTCTCTCACCACCCCTGAGCCTTTGGCCTGTACCTCGGTTCTGTATGTACAAGTAAATAAATCTTTAAAAAAAATGGCGCCAAGACCTGACCACACCTTAATGCCCCCTAATCTCAGTTCTCTAGTTCTCTGCTGTGGGGGCAGGAGATGTGGGGAGCACTAGAAGTTCCCCATTTGCCAGTTCCTCCTTTCTACCTCCCAGGCTCTAAGTGCCCAGTTTCTCCCCCCCCAACATCTTGGGTGCCACTAACTGGGTCTTTTATGAGGGCAAAGGGCCTGCAGCCAGCCAAAGTTTCTTGCGCCTGTGCGCCTGGGTGTTCCCGGATTGGAGCTGCAGTCTTCCCTTAACCTGAGTTCCACTCACCAAGCTGAGCTGTCTCTCTTCAGCTAAGAGTGAAAAGCCTGTATTCTGACACACTTCCTAGTGTCTGGGTGCCTGGATACTCCCTGATTGGTGCTCCCCTATCAGAGCTCCTCAATTGCTTAGACTTCCTCAGTTATCTTTCTTCTAGAGATTCTAGGGTGTTCTCATTTGTGTTGAAACTCATAGTATGTAAGTCTACAGTCCATTTTTATTCTTATATATCTGTGTGAGCTTGGACATAGTAATTTCAGCGTCTTCACTCTGCCACAATCTTGCCCATTCCCTGGATTTTTTTTTTTAAAGATTTATTCAAACATACAGAACTGGGTACAGGGCAGAGAGGCAAGGGTGGTGAGAGGATTCGCCAGAGACAGAGTGGGGAGCAGAACAGGCAGATCAACAAAGTATAGCAGGAGAGCAGCAGGAGTGACAGGAGAGGTCTGCTGTGCCATATGGGTCACCTCCAGGGCTGAGGATGAAACTTGCACTGAAGTACTTGTGGCTCTCTTGAAGTACTGCATCCTAACACAGTGTGCCACCAGGGAGAACCCAGAAAATATTTTTAAAAGGTAAAGGAAATACACATAGGTTAAAATTCACATTAAATGTTTCATGCAGTAGGTAAGGCTCAGTGTTGAAATAGAATATATGTAAAACTCACCTCATTGCAATTCTGCTTCTGTATAAATCCACTTAGGAAGGCTCTTTATTTCCATTTTATTTGGACTAAATTTGGTACAATTTCTATTTTTCATCTGATTTTTCTCAGATAATAAAACATCATCCAATGTTATAGAATCATAGAACAGTTTCATCTTAGTATTTAATATGTCCAGTCTTATGTACTGACTTGAACCTGAGTTTAATTGAGTTACCCTCTTTCCTTAGTGTAAACCATCAATATGGGGAGACAGCAAGAATGGATTCTTCCCTCTTTCCTCAACTTCTGTTTCGAGATTTTGTTTACTCATAATTCACAATGTTGATTTTGACATGCCCAAAACTGAATTGGGGACAAGAAATTAATGAAATGGAAAAACACATCATAGTTTGAACTATCATGGTGTGTTCCAGTGACATTGGCATATTACTGAATTGAAACTGACTATATGGTTATGTGAATTCCTTAGAGATCTCCTATATCTCACATGCACTTAGATCAAACAAGGGCCACACATATCGGTACTCTGTCTTATTGCACATATTTCTTGAATCTGGAAGACAGTTGTATATAATTTGGCCTAAAATATCCTGGCAGCTCTAGGCCATTTTTATTCTATCCTAATTGGGCAGGAAGCCAATCATCTGTCACACCTTTACTTTCCTCAAGTGTATGTTAATGTACAAGATATTGCACTTCCTGGGTTAGAACTAAATTGCTTTTCTCTGAGTAGTCCTTCTGAGGTTTCTAATTATAAGATAATTTAAGACACCTTTTTTGAACATAAACTCTTTGCAGTTTGAAGAAAGGGCATTACTTTAAGCTCTCTCCTGGAAGTCTCTTACTTATGGTTATTTGTTCTTCTCTCCTTGCTATATTATAAGCTGGAGACCAGTTCTAAGTTAAAGTGCTGGTTTTTAAGCATTTCGCTCTTCTGAAATGAAGATGACTACTTAATACCTCACTTTGGAATATGTCATATAACTTCTATTGAAACTGGTACTTAAAACACACTATTATAAATGTAAAGCAATGAACAGAGATTTACACCTCAGGTTTGGTGGATTTGGACGCAAAAATTACAAATTAGAATGTAGCTCACAAAAGGAACAATATGTCTAATGATCTTACATAGAGAAAAGATTAAAGCTATACTTTGGGGAGAAGCAGGGAGCAGAATAGCATTTCCTAGTAAATTCACAGTATAATGAGGTTATTGGGAAAAAATATGAAGAAATGAATAGTGATCATTTCGGTTGGGAGAAGAGGGATAAGTCAGTCTATACTGGATCCTTAATTAATGTTTGGGAGATAAAATGTGATTTATATGACATGCATGTTTGAAACATGGTCATTAGCATATCCCTCACATAGTCATGTTTGACTGTAGCAAAATATGTTTTGCTACAAGAAACAGGTAAAGCCAAAAAGAGTTTCTTACTTCTCTCTTAGGAACATACTTATAAGCTGCAAGTCATTTCTCCTTTAATACTGAAACTCTAATCCTAAAAAAGCTAAATTAAATCAACAACAACAATAAAACCACAGAATGTCATATTCTAGGAGAGAGAAAATTTTGCACTCTTAGGACACTTGAAAACACAGAAAACTGGAAGCTAAAAAACAAAAACAAAAACAAAAAAATACAATGCATGAAATATTGAATCCTCAAAGGAATAATTTACGCAGAGAGAAAGAAATCTCCAGAATCCGATCACAAATACATAGAAGATTTATTTCTTTTAATAAAGCACTTTGGGCCCTCCCTGTTGGCGCAGTGGGTTAAAGCACAGCACTGAGAAGCTAAAGACACTTCCGCATGAGTTCCATTCCCGCCTTCCCCCGAGGAGACCACATGGCACAGCAGACCTCTCCTGATCCGCCCGCTGCTACCCTCAGCAGTGTACTTCATTGATCTGCCTGTTCTGCTCCCCACTCTGTCTCTGGTGAAGCCTCTCACCGCCCCTGCACCTCTGGCCTGTACCCCAGTTCTGTATGCATAAATAAATAAATCTTAAAAAAAAATAAAGCACTTTGCTGTGAATTTCCATGAAAAATAAATTACAAAATACACAAAAATCTGGTCTAAAATATGCATAAAAACTGATAAAAACAAATGAATGTCCTCAGAAATAAAACCGATTAGTAGAAAATGAAAAATTAATCTATAAATTTAAAAAAAAAAGGATATGTAGGGTGAAAAATATATAGAAAACCAAATTCTGGATAATAGGTCAAATGGAAGATAATCTGAATGACCTGTTAGATGACAATGCACAAAGAACCCAGGTGCAAGAAGAAAGTGAAATAATATGCATATTATGAAGAACCACTATAAAAGTATTTGCTTAATGAAAATAAAAACATAAAAATAATTATTCCAAAAGGAGAAGAAACTGGAAGGAATAGGAAACTTATCTGAAGAAATAATAGACAAAAAAGTCCAAAACCTGGACAAGAAGTTAAATAATTCTAGGAAGCTATAGTCCCTTATCAGTAGTATCATGATTAAACATTTTCTCTCTATCAATGAAGATAGAATACGTATTCATTGGTTTACTTCTCTTTTGCTGTATAGAAACGTTTATTTATTTATTTATTTGATGTCATTCCACTTATTTATATTCTTAATTTTTAATTTTTTTTTTGAGCACTCATGTAGATAAGTCCTCAATGATATTTCTGAAGTTTATGTCTTGGAGTATTTTGACTGTATATTCTTCTATATGTTTTTATGGGTTCCAGTCTTATATCCAGCATTGTATCTTTTTTTAATTGATTTTTGTTTATAGTGTTAGAGAATTGTCTATTTTTTTTTCATGTGGCAGTCTAGTTATCCAAGCACCATTAATTGCAGAGACTTTCCTTTTCTCATGTTATATTTCTTAGTACTTTATCATAAATTAGTTGAACATACTTTTATTTTTATTTGCTTTTATTGGTCTATGTGCCTGGTTTTGTTCTATTAGTATGCTATTTTTTTTATTAATGTGTTTTTTCTAGTATACTTGCAACACTTGCCCCATTCATTCAGGAAGCTTTGGCTATCGGGTATTGTTTGTGGTTCCATGTGAAATTCAGCTGTATTTGTTCAATATCTTTGAATAATACTATTGAGATTGTTACCTGAATTGCATTGAATGTATCAAAACACTACAAAGAGCTTATACAGATTAAAAAATAAATAAATAGGCCCTCCCTGGTGGCGCAGCAGGTTAAAGCACTGCACTAAGAAGCTTAAACCAATACCTCATGAATTCGACCCCCACCTACCCCGGAGGAGATCCACATGGTGTGGCAGGCCTCTCCTGACCCGCCCGCTGCTACCCTCAGCAGTGTATTTCATCAATCTACCTGTTCTGTACCCCACTCTGTTCCTGGTGAATCCTCTCACCCTCCACATCTCTGACCTGTACCCCAGTTCTGTATGAATAAATAAATAAATCTTTAAAAAATAAATAAATAAAACAAGTAAATAAAAGACAGAAAAGCTAAAAAGATACTTCTCCAAAGAAGAAATGCAAATGACCAGCAAGCATATGAAAAAATGTTCAGTGTCATTTATGGTTATGTAAATACAAATGAAAATAATGATAAGATACCAACTCATCCCTGTGAGAATGGCTAATAATAATAACAGTAAATGCTGATGAGGTTGTGGTGCAGCATTATTTACAATAACCAACATATAGAAACAAACCCTCAAAGAGATGAATGGATCAAGATGTGGTATAGATAAACAATGGAATACTATCCAGCAATCAAAAATAGATAAATAAATAAATTCATGCTCTTGGTAGAAACATTGATTGAAGTGGAAGGGCTTATGCTAGCAAAATAATTCAGAAGGCAAAAGTTAAATATCAAATGATTTAACTTATATCTGAAATATAGAAAAAACAAAGAGACAAAAACAGATAAACTTTCAAACCTGACAATAGAGACATCTAACCTGGAAGGTGGCTAAAACAGGGGAGAGAACAGTATGGGACTATGATTATGGGTCAGACTTGATATGGTTGATGGAGAACTACAGAAATTAAACCTGAATGGGATTAATCAAATACTGTGCAATGATCAATAAAGTGAGAAAAAATAAATTAATTTAAAAAAATCAAATGAGACTGAATGAATACAGAATTTCCCAAATTTAAGGAGACTTGTTTCAAGGCTTGAGATTTTCAAATATTCAGGAGAAAAAAATGTTGAAGACCAGCTCCAACTATTGAGGTGTCTAGAGGCAAGACAGGCAGGACCCTAAGGTAGGAAGGCATTGGTAAGTGGAGATTCCTAAAAAGGGGAGAAGGAGAAAAAGGGGAAAGGGGAACGAGGAAGACACGGGAGTTGGAGTTGGGTGCAAGTCTTCATGCTCTGCCTTCAGCAGAGGCTTATTTTATACATTAGGAGCAAGCAGTGGGATGACATCAGCACACAAACTGAACTGAGAGATTACAATCATCTTTTTTTTTAAGAACAGTTTAGGGTCATATTGCCCTTTAGCTGAGATATAACATTCTAAAATCAATCAAGGTTAAAAACGAGTACATGGATGCACAAAGTTTATGACTAATATTACTATAGTGGAGATCAACTAAGATAGAAGTCCCTTAAAACTTATCTACTACTTAATGGGTTTTTGTTTTTCTACCTGAGTCATCCTGGGAGGCAGAAGAGGAATTTCCTTGCTAATCAAATCTCTGAATGGGAGACATAGGTGAATTTCCTTATCTGAAGACTACATAGTAGAATTCTGAACGACTAGCCAGAAGACTTTTATGGATTCCTTTAAGGTGTAGCAGGTAGAAAACTTGACTTGTTTCAAAACAGGCAACCTGGATGAATTTCCATATCTAAAGGCCAAACAATAGGAAGTTTGAGTAATTCTTTAGAAGCTGAATAGAAGGCTAGGTGAGATAGTAGAATGATAAGATTTGGGTTTTCCTCCATCCAGCAGTGAGAGAGACTTTGCAAAAAACAGCCCTTTTGCTTTTATTTATCAGTTAGTAGTCAAGTCACTTGACTTCAGAGGAATATTTCACTCTGGTGCACTGCTTGCTTGTCAGGGCAGACAGGCCTTATGCGGCTGAGGCAGTCCAATTGTAAGCTGAAAGTTGCTCAGAAAATTTTGATATTATGATTATACAAACAAGGGAGGTCATAACATAAGTTATCAGTAAAAACTGATTTTTCAGAGCTTTCCCGATCTACCCGGAATCTGTCAGATAATAGACGTTGCATAGCTTGTGTCATAACATAATATTGAAAATTTGTTGTGGAAATAAGTTGATGAACTATAAACGTATCTACATTACATGTACATCTGATGTCTCTTTGTAAACTTTACAGGCAAGGAGATAATGGCATTCCTAGAATACTTAAAATATGACAATCAGGCCCTCCCTGGTGGTGCAGAGGATTAATGCACAGTGCTAAAAAGCTAAAGCCACTTCCACATGAATTCAATCCCAGCTTGCACCAAAGGTGATCCACATGGTGCAGCACACCTCTTCTGTCTCTCCAGCTGCTCCTCTTGTTACAGGGCACCCCAATGTGAATTGGGTTGCCTGTCTGTGGGTCCTCACCCGTGCGCTTACGATTCAATCGTATTATGGACACACTTCAAAAGGTTAAATAATGGATTTATTTATAAGTAGAAAGGTAAAGGGATAACCCAGGGAAAGAGGGAGAGAAACACAGGTTAACTAGGATGTCCTACCAGTTCTGCTGACGTGGACTCCACCGGCACGCTGAAAACCGATTGAGCGCCAAAACGATCAGCTGCGAACCACCAGGCCAAGAGACCCCCAGAGCCCACGTGTCCGGTTTTATCCCCACCTGGCTGCTCAGCTCCGCCCTCACGTCCCTGCGTGCTTCTTCTTGGTACTGATGGGATTTGGAGTTCCAGCATCGAGTGGGGGCGGAGTCCGTGAAACCTGTATCTGTTACACTCTTAGCAGTGTACTTTGACAATCTGCTGTTCTGCTCTCCACTCTGTCTCTGGTGAGTCCTCTCACTGCCCCTGCACCTTTGGCCTCTACCCCAGTTCTTGATGCACAAATAAATAAATCTTTAAAAAATATATGACATTCAGTATACTATATTCTAGAAGAAAATCTTTAATATATGAGGAAGACATAAGACCTTTCAGTCAAAGAGAAACTGAAGGAGATTGCAAACACTAGATATTCTCTTGAATGCTAAAAGAAGCCTTGTTTTTATATCAAAGAGAGGTACATAGAAACATACACATAAACAAATAAAAACAAACAAAAAACTACTGTTGAACAAAGAAAAATAATGACAAAATTGCAGTAGCAATCCCTCATATATCAATAAGTACATTAAATGTAAAAGTTCTGAACTCACCAAACAAAAGATATACAATAAATGGCTAGAATAGAAACCATGAAGCAATTTTCTTTTTTTCTCTCTGGGAAAAAGACAATTGAAAGCATAGACTCAGAATAAAGGGTTGGAAAACAACTATTAAATGAGTTCCAAAGAATGCCAGAGAGAATCATACGTATTTCAGATTAAAAAAAAAATTCCAGTTTAAATAAACAAAATTAACAACAACAAAAAAAAAGATGTATGGCATATAAAACATTGATCAATATATATTCTCTAAGTAAGGAAACATAAACATAAGTAAGGCCATTATTATGGAATCTAAAAACAGACATAAGCAACAATATAGTAGTGATTGGAGAACATAACACTCGTTTCCCATCAATGGAAAGATTGAAGGAATGGAAGAAGTATTGCAGGCCTGAGCAAAACTAGACTAGACTAGCCCAGGCAAGCACCCACCCGCTGTCCATCCCCCGGAAGAGGGACAATGTACATTTAAAATTGATTGGATAATGGGAATGGTATGGCCCAGGCTGATTGGATGTGAGGCACCAGGAAATGAGACATCTATTCCTGGAAACCTGTCATTGGGTGGTTGAACTTTGACCCAGGCTGTGATGTCTGTTAATCCTTGAATCCATTTGCTAAGTTGAATCTGTGCAGGCTCTGAATTTGCTCGGTCTCTGACGTATGTAACGGCCAACAAGGCCAATATATTCCCTGACTTTCCTTTGGTCGAGGTCTTGCCTGAATCCTGTGTGTCCAGCAGGGGATGGCTTGACCCTGGTTAGCCAGCCCAATAAACTCTGCGAATTGCATTCTTGCGTGACGCTCTGTCTTTCGTGCGCGGTAATAGAGTTCTCAGACCCTAAGAAGATCAATTAGACAGAAAATGAAAAATGACACAATAATCCTAACTGAACATTTTGTTTAATAGACATTTATACAGCACTTCAAAAAACCCTGAATACACATTTTTCAAGCCCATATGGGACTTTTCTCCAGGAAGGAACTCTTAGTGAGTCACAAAACAAATATTAATATAATCATGAAGATTAAAAATCATATCAAGTCTCTTTTTTCAAAAAGTTTAATATCATAAAGATATTAAACTATAAATCAGCCACAAAAAGAAAGTAATGTTAGGGTCCAAGAACTTGATTACCGTGAAAGACAGAGCGTCACGCAAGAATACAATTCGCAAAGTAGACTTTATTGGGCTGGCTAGCCAGGGTCAAGCTGGTCCCTGCCGGACACGCAGGATTCAGGCAAGACCTCGACCAAAGGAAAGTCCGGGAATATATTGGCCTCATTGGCCGTTACATACGTCAGAGCCCATGCAAATTCAACTTAGCAAATGGATTCAAGGATTAACAGACATCACAGCCTGGGTCAAAGTTCAACCACCCAATGACAGGTTTCCAGGAATAGATGTCTCATTTCCTGGTGCCTCAGATCCAATCAGCCTGGACCATACCATTCCCATTATCCAATCAATTTTAAAATTACATTGTCCCTCTTCAACCTATCCTGAATTCCGGGGGGTGGGGTGGGGGAGTGGGTGCTTGCCCTAGCTAGTCTAGTTTTGTTCAGGCCTGCGTTACTTCCTCCATTCCTTCAGTAAGGTATATCTATAGTGTGTAGAAACTATTGGGTTATTGAAAATATCAACGATAAATGCTTTAAAAAAATAACTTGAGACAGATGAAAATCAAATCATATCATATTAGAAATCATGTGTTTATGACACAAGCTATGCAACCACTATCAACTGACATATTTGGATAGAGACAGAAGTGCTCTGAAAAATCAGAATTTCCACGCTAACTTATGTTATGACCTCCCTTTTTTGTAATATCAAAATATACTAAGCAACCATCAGCTTGCAACTGGAATGCCTTAGCCTCATAAGGTGCTGCCTGGCTCAGGTGAGCAAGCACTTCCCAAGGCAGAGAATTCCTCTAGAAAGCAAAAAATAATATTACAACTGGCTGATTAATAAAAGCAATTATAGCAAAATCAACATTGTAAGACAAGGCAGTACTAGAACATGCTAAAAAATAATTAAAGTGCTTTTACTTTCCGGACAAGAACCCAAATCTTATCACTCTACTCTCTTACTTAAGCTTTTATTGCTCAGTCTTTAAATGAGGAATCTTACTATCTCCCTTAGTGATTTATCTACCAAAAAATCCTCCACCTTTGTCTTTGATTTGACTTTACCCTCGTTCACAACTTCTCCTTGGCTCAAAATATACCTTATTCCCCTTCACATCTCCAGCCCAGCCTCCACCCTAGTCCTTGATTTTACTTTACCCTCTAAGATGTCTCAATGAAAATGAAGATCATTAAGTAACATTTAAGGTTTAAAGGGACTTTATTTTAGCCAATCAACTCTGAGGTAAATATAACTATGTTAGCCTTAAATTTTATGAATTTATGTACCTATCTTAACTTTAGTAGATGTTAGCTGAAGGACAATATGACCCCAAACTATTCTTAGAGAAAAAAAGATGATTGTAATCTCTCAACCCAGTTCATGTGCTGATGTCATCCCACCGCTTGCTCCTAATGTATAAAATAAACTTCTGCTAAGAGCAGAACAGGAAGACTTGCACCCAACTCCAATTCCTGTGTTTTCCTCACACTTGCTCCCTTTTTTCTCCTTTCTCCCTTTTTCTAGGAATCTCTGCTTGCTGACGCTGCTCCCACCTTGAGACACTGCCTGTTCTGCCCCCCCCAATAATCTGTGACCAGGAACAAAGAGTCTCCGACATGTACACAGAAAAACAACATATGAACTTATAATTTTATTTTTCAGATTATTCAATTTGGGAAAAGAATAAACAAAACAGAAAAAATGAAATAGAAATAAAAAGGAGCATTCAATATACTAATGAATGAAACAAAACTGATTATTTGAAAAAATAAAAATTAGAAAAACCTCTAGCTAAACTCAAAAAGAAAAATGGGAGAACATTCAAATGATCATAATTGGAAAAAAGAAAAAAATCAAAGGATCAAAAGAGATTATTATAATGATATACAAGTAATTTGAATAAACTAGTAACATTGGAACATTTCTTAGCAGTATACAACCTTATAAGGATAAGTCAGGAAGAAATGGAAAATTGTAACAAGAAACATTACAAACAAGGAAATTGACACAGTAAAAAAATTCTCCCCAGACCAAAGCCAAGGATAATGCAATTTTATTAGTGAGCTTTTCCAAACATTTAAAGATTCAAAAATTTTCTCCCAATCAGTGGGGTGTCTCTTTGTTTTGTTAATTGTCTCTTTTGCTGTACAGAGACTCTTTAATTTGATGTAATACCAGTGTTTATCCTTTCCTTCACTATCCTTGCTTTGGGTGATGTATCTTTAAAGATGTTACTGAGTGTTTTGCCAATATTTCTTCTCTATATTTTATGGTTTCAGATCTTATAGCCAGTTTTAGTCCATTTTGTGTGTTTTCTATGCATGGTGCGAGGTGGTACTCTATCTTCATTTTATTGTTTTGCACTTAGCAGCTCAGTTTTCCAAGCACCATTGTTGAACATTCTTTCAAATCATATTCTTTGCTTCTTTGTCAAAGATTAGCTGGCTATGTAACTGTGGGCTTATATCTGGGTTTCTATTTTATTTCATTGCTCTGCATGTCTGTCCTTGTTCCAAAATCAGTGTACAAAAATAGCTTGTATTATTACATGAATTTTTCATTATTATGGCTTTGTAGCAGAATTTGAAGTCTGGGAGTGTGATACCTCTGTTTTGTTTTAATCAGGAGAGTTTTGGCTATATGAAGTTTCTTTGGGTTCCATATGAATCTTATCAATATTTGTTCTATTTCTTTGAAGAATCTCATTAAGGTATTTGTTGGAATAGTGTGTGTGTGTGTGTGAATATATATATATATATATATATACATATATATATATATATATATATAATATATCATCCTTCATTCTATACATATTTTCATCTGAGTTATAATTCCCATGGACTTCCCACCAATTCATATGTACACACATATATGTATATATGTATATGTGTGTGTAATGTATGTATGTGTATGTGAACAAAGATGCAGTAGTACTTATCATTCACAAACTCATCTAGATTATTAAGAAAATGTAATACTTCCAGTTTCCCCAGTTTCCAGAGGCCAACATTTCTCTAATACTAAAACCAGTCAGATACCAAAAAATAGAGAACCACACCAAATTCATTGATGTACATAGATGCAGAAATACTCAACAAAAACTTAGCAAAAATCCTAAAAAATGGGGATAGAAGGAACTTATATCAATATAATAATTGCCAACTATGAACATTCTCAATGGTGTAAAAGTAAGTTATTAATTTAAAGCTGAATATCCACTTTTACATAGAAATTTGAATTCTTAGTTAGAATAATTAAGACCAAGCAAAAGAAAGAAAATAAATCCAAATTGGGAAATATAATGAAAATCTATCATTATTTTTAGATTGGATGATAATTTATGTAGTAAATCCTAAAAACTCTACCAATACATTAACTGAAACAATAAATCAGTTCATCAAAGTAGTAGGATACAAAATCAATATACAAAAATATCTTGTATTACTACATGCAAACAAGAATTAGAAAAAGAAGAAATCAAGAAAACAACCCCACTTACAGTTGATCAAAAATAATTTAATACCTAGAAATAAGAATAACAAAGGAAATAAAATACCTATGCAATGAAAACTGTATGAAATCATTAGAGAAACTGAAGATTCAAAGGAATATAAATATATTTCCTGCTTACCTATTAAAAGAATCAACATTGAGATCACCCTGGTGGCATAGGACTAAAGTCTCAGTGCTATAACAGCTGCATCCTGAGTTCAATCCCCAGTAAACCCAATATCGTTTAGCAGACCTCTGTTGTCTCACCTGCTGCTCCCGTTATTTCAGAGTATTTCAGTCAACACACCTCTACTGCTATCTAGTTCTGGTCCTGATGGATCCTCTCACTTCATCCCACCCTACATCTCTGCCCTACAAATGAAATGTTAGAACAATTAACATTTATAAATGACCACCTATGCAAAGCACTCTACAGATTCAATCACTATTTCTATTATATTCTTAAAAAATGTACAGATATCGGGCCCTCCCTGGTGGTGCAGCAGGTTAAAGCACTGCACTGAGAAACTGAAGCCACTTCTGCATGAGTTCAATCCCCGCCTGCCCCGGAGGCGACCACATGGCACGGCAGACCTCTCCTGACCCGCCCGCTGCTCCCCTCAGCAGTGTACTTCGTCGATCTGCCTGTTCTGCTCCCCTCTGTCTCTGGTGAATCTTCTCACCCTCCACAACTCTGGCCTGTACCCCAGTTCTGTACGAATAAATAAATAAATCTTTAAAAAATAATGTACAGATATCAGGCTCTCCCTGGTGGTGCAACAGGTTAAAGCACAGCATTATGAAACTCTATGAAGCTACTATAGTACAAGTTTGATCCCCAGCCAGGGAGCGGACCAACATGGCATGGCAGACCTCTCCTGCCCCGCACGGTGCTCCCCTCAGCAGTGTATTTCAGTAGATCAGCCTGTTCTGGGCCCTACTCTGTCTCTGGTGAATCCTCTCACCCACCACAACTCTGGCCTGTACCCCAGTTCTGTAAGTTTAAATAAAACCTTTTTTTTAAAAAAAAATGTACAGATATCACTGAAATTTATATTCTGTAACAGTGCAGAAAATAAAAGGAAGAATATTGGTATCACAGTCTGATAAATTAATTTATGAAACAAAGCTATACTATTCAAGACAGAATCATACTAGACAAAATCAGACACAATGAAAAACTAGCAAATAAATCTACACTCATATGAATTGTCAATGACAAAATGGTATATATTGTAGATAGAAAGCATGTATGTTGTAAAATATAAATTTTCTTCTAAAACCATTACTAGGAAAACTGGAAAAATGTCAAAAATGAACCTAGACACACCATACAAAAAATAACTAGTAATGTAAGACCTGAAAACATCAAATAGAGAAAATATATCTTCAAAAATTAAGAAATATAAGCTTTAGTTGTATTTTTGCATATTCATCCTCAACAGCAAGAGATACAAAAGATAATAAAAACAAAGGGCTGATAGATAATATCCACATGAACATATGCAAAAAAGACAGTTGGCAAACAGCCACATAAAAAAAAATTCATCATCACCTATTGCAAAGAAAATGCAGTCAAAACCTCAGTGAGATACTACCCCATATACATAATAAAGGCTGGAGATAAATAAAGAACAGAAACAAATGTTGAAGGGGTTGAGAATCTCAAATCTTCATATGTCATTGTAGTAAAATGTAGACTGGTCCAGCTCATATGGATAAAAATATGGAAGTTTTCTCAAAATATTAAACATGTATTAGCCATAGGATCCAACATTTTCATTTCTAGGTCTCTATACAAAGAATACAAAAACATTAACTCTGGCCCTCCCTGGTGGTGCAGCGGGCTGGAGCACAGCACTGGGAAGCTAAAGCTGCTTCCGCATGAGTTCGATTCCCGCTTGCCCTGAATGGGTGACCACATGGCGTGGCAGACCTCTCCTCGCCTGCCCGCTGCTCCCCTCAGCAGTGTGCTTCGTAGATCTGCCTGTTCTGCTCCCCGCTCTATCTCTGGTGGGGCCTCTCACTGCCCCTGAGCCTCTGACTTGTATCCCAGTTCTGTATGAACAAATAAATAAATCTTTAAAAAAAAAAAAAAACATTAACTCAAATTTTTGTAAGCATGCCTATCTTTATAGCACCATTTACAATGGATACATTATAGAAACATAGTACCTAAAGAGATATACATATAATAGGGGAATGGGTGTATATATACACAATGGAATATTATTCAGCTGTAAAAAAAGTAATGTGAATACTATTGACATTTACAATAACCTGGCAGAAGTTGAGATTTTGTTAGCAAAACAAATCAGAAAGAAAAGAACAGAGAAGGGATGTTGTCAATTATATGTATAATATAGAGAAACAAAGCAAAATTTCACATAAAAACAAATCAATAACACACCTTAGATTGTATGTAGAATCAAAGGTAGAACAGAAACAACACAATAGAAAGCGGGTGCAACAGACTATGGTGGAGGACTTTGTTCATCTTGGTCATTGGTGTGGTCTGGTAATAGACACTTACAGGATGTGTTTCTATACATCTAAATCCTATACCATGCTGCAAACCAATGTTACATCATTTAAAAAAGTTACTTATGCACTAAAATGTGTGTGTGTGTGTGTGTGTGTGTGTGATTTGGACTAAAATGTATATACACACACATAGATGGACATACACAAACACCATACACACACAAGAGGTAATGATTTAAGTCAGAAGTTTAATAGAAAATTATTGGTAACTTACACATAGAACAACTTGAGAGAGAGTAAAATAAGGAACATGGACATTAAAATGAAATATTGGAACAAAATAATTAGCAATATAAGAAAAATAATAATTCTGCAATGAAAAATGCTTGTTTTAATAAATTCCTGTTAGAAATGCATTTTTATTTTTTATAGGATTTATTTATGGCTACAAAAACTGGAGTGCAGACCAGAGGTATGTGTGTGAGAGAGGATTCTCCAGAGACAGAGTGGGTGAACAGGTGGATCTACTGAAATACACTGCTGAGGAGAATAGCGGGTGGGACAGGAGAGATTTGCTTAGCCATATGGAGTCACCTCCCTGGGCCAAGATTTAATTTGCAGGTAGCTTCATAGTGCTACACTTTAACCCTTAGTGCCACCAGGGAGGGCCGCTGTTAGAAATTTTTAACCAACAGGCAAAATTGTAGTAATAGCCTAAACTGTGAAGTGTTCTAAAATCACAATATTGAAGTTTGTGGTGATAATGTATGTTGTAGACTGAATACATTATTATATATGCACACAAATATGTAAAGTATAGATGCATAGTGTATTTGCATTCATATATATGCAAAGGTATGTGTATAACACATTTTTGGCTAAAATCAATGGCAAGTGACAATGATGTTTATTTTTAATTTTTAATTTTTTTTTCAGAAGAATTGGATTATTCCATTGTTTGGACAGACATACTGAACTGAAAGTCTCAGATTCCAAGCTTATATTTTAAAATACACAAAGACCTTCATGCAAGCACACACATATATATGTGTATGTATACATTAATTTTGAATAAAGTAGAATTTTCAAATTTCTTCAAAATTAATGTTCATGTGACAATAAAACAATGCAAGCACAGCTCATTGTTAGTGAGTGCTCACCCATACACTGACAATTGCAAAATATCATTCAAGTTCCCTTGCAACTATATATAATATATGATGACAAGTGGCCATTTGTGGCCTTAGAAACTCTGTCACTTTTCCTAAGTTGTGGCTTTACTTATATATATATATATATATACACACACACACACACACACACACACACACATACATACACACATACACACATATACATACATACATATACATACATACATATTTATATATGCTATATATTTACATAAATACCCATACTTAAATGCATATTTATATATCTATAGAGATAAAGATTTTTATATAAATATATCTTATATTTATATATCTATATCTGTCTATGTCTATCTATCTATCTATTTAAATAAAGCACAACTTGGGAAAAGTGGCACAGTTTCTAAACCCACAAATGGCAGCTTGTCATCCCTAAAATAATATCCACAGTGTCCAGTAGTCCAAAACAAAAGCTAATCATGCAAGAGTTCTGTCCCTTCAACAAGAGTATGAAGCTTGTGGTGGTGGTGCCCCCTGAGGAGTGGTGGACCAATAGCAACCTCAAAGTGGCAGTTGGAGGTAGTCACAAGTGGGACTGCTGCTGTTACATAGCAGCTAGCTTAAAGCTAGGCTGGATGGCACCAAACAAGAGACAGCATAGTGTCAAATACATCACCAGAAAGTGGTGTGAGAGGGTCAGAAACAGTGTGAAGCTCTCAGAGGTAGTGGGTCAGCAATACCAATCACTGGTCATCAATGCTAGAAATAAACCAATCAGCAGGTGATGGCACCAGAGAATAAGCATTGTTGATATAACTCAGAGATACCATTGTGCCAACAGCAAGTAGCTGTTAGAGATGCTGGGCATAAGCCAACAGCAAACAACTCTTTCAGAGAAACTGGCCAATAGTGTCTCTCTGGAGGTGATGCTAGAGATAGGGATGTAGACAGCTGAAATCAGTCAGGCTTCTGTTTGAAACAGAGATCAGATGAGAAGGTCTGAAGTAAACTTTTAGGTGTTGGAAGAATTTCGCAGATGAATGTGTACAAGACTTTGCAAGAGTCCCAGTGGATCTGTTCTGAAGCTATCATCAGATGAACACATTCAAACTGGCTACTACATGGTTTATATCTTCTTTAGAAACCTTACTTTTCAAGCCTGATTGGTCCATTTACAATTCTAGCCTTTTGGTGCCAGTTTATCTTGATTCAGATTGGTCCACTTACAATCCTGAATAATCTCAAAAAAAATTGAATGACCCTGATTAATGCTCAAAACTGATTCATCCTTGGAGAGCTCAATACTGATAGTCCATTTGCAAAATTGTTGCACTATCTGCAGTGTGAAACTCAGGTCAGCTGTCCTACCCCAAACTATTCTGGGGTTGTATGATCTCCACCAGTGGTGGTTCCTACAACTGAAATGGTATGTTAGTGCAAGGGACCAAGACACTTGGTATACCTGGCAGGTTTTAGCTGAACTGGACACTCACCTGTGGAGCTAATGCAGGAGTCACTGCAGCCATATCTGCTGGGCTGGGCAAGGGGCTACCTCATTGAAGCCCAAGTTATTACTCAGAAATGCCCTCTGGCTGCACTAGCTGTGGGTCTCGCTCCCTCTCTGGCAAACACCAAATTTGGTCATCAAACCCAGTCATGTCCCTCAGTAGCATCAGCCACTGCTGCAATAGCAATTGTAGTGATAAGTCACAAATTCTTATGTATACAATTGTGTCAGCTTTCAAGGGCCTAAATGTTAAATTAACCTGAAAATCCCATAGTAAAAGCTATGTCAACGTAAAAGTAAATTCTGATCATTATGTACAAAACAACAAATTGATGAGCTCTTTTTTTCAAAAACAAAATGTACACAATTGAATTAGAGATATAGTAAGACTATAAATTTTCTATATTAAAAACTCAGTGTTGTGCATTGATGAAAGCACTATATATATTTGTCAACTCAGGGAATCTTGATATTTACAAAAACCCAGGATCAAAAAAAAAAGACCTTAAAGTCATACTATTTTGTAATTATTTTGATGATTGGAAGAAATGAAATAACATAGATTGGAGTAAAACAATTTTACATATAAGAACAGTGTAATTGAACAGATTTATCCAGTAAAGGGAGTAAGGGGCTTTCATTGGTTAAGCACATATTTTGGTCCCTTGCTGTTAATCTTTAGGCAATATATTTGCTAAAATTAGGTAACTGCAGGCTGTTGAATATTTTTTCCTCAAGTTTACAAATATGTAAGTAGAATATTTTATTTGTTAAAGGTTGATTTGTTTATGCATACAGAACTGGAATACAGGTGAGAGGTGAAGGGGAAATAAGAGGATTCACTAGAGCCAGAGTAAGGAGCAGAACAGGCAGATTGACAAAGTACACTGCTGACGGGAGCAGCAGGACAGTCAGGAGAGGTCTTTGGCACCAAGTGGATCACCTGGGGCCGGGATTGCTGGGATTGAATTCTCACTGAAGTGGCTGAGGCTAGCGGCAGTGCTTCTCTTTAACTAGTTGCACCATCAGGGAAGGTATGAGTAGATTTTAGTGATTATTATTTTAGGCCCTCCCTGGTGGCACAACGGGTTAAAGCACTGCACTAAGAAGCTCAAGCCACTTCTGCATGAGTTCGATCCCTGTCTGCCCCCGAGGTGACCACATGGCGTGGCAGACATCTCCTGACCCGCCCGCTGCTCCCCTCAGCAGTGTACTTTGTTGATCTGCTTGTTCTGCTTCCTGCTATGTCCCTGGTGAATTCTCTCACCCTCCCCATCTCTGGCCTGTACCCCAGTTCTGTATGAATAAATAAATAAATCCTAAAAAATGATTATTATTTTATTTCATAACTATTGTTTGTTACTAAAAATATTTTTATTGATATTGTGAAAATTTGTTCTTTATAACTAAACTTTTATAAATTTTATATGAAACACAATATGAAGATTTTTTTAAATATTTATTTATTTATTCATACAGAACTGGGGTACAGGCCAGAGATGCGGAGGGTGAGAGGATTCACCAGAGACAGAGCAGAACAGGCAGATTAATGAAGTACACTGCTGAGGGAAGCAGCGGGCGGGTCAGGAGAGGTCTGCCACACCATGTGGATCTCATCGGGGAAGGCTGGAATAGAACTCATGCTGAAATAGAACTGATGAGGAAGTGGCTTACGCTTCTGTGCTTTAACCCACTGCGCCACCAGGGAGGGCCTGAAGATTGTTTAAAATAAACTTCTTGAAGCAAATTTTGCATATTAACACTCATTTACATTATCTTGTCTAAGAATACTGTGTCTCAGTGTGCAGACTTCTCAGGGAATTTATTCAATCATTTTGTTCTTATTTTGTTAATCTACACATGTTAGTTTAGATTCTCATTGTGATAATTAACAGCAAAAAAACGTTTTTATAAAAATTTATTTGTACATACAGAACTGGGGTACAAGCTAGTGGGTCAGGGGGGTGAGAGGACTCACCAAAGGCAAATTGGGGAGCAGAAAAGGAAGATCAAGAAAGTATACTGCTGAGGAGAGCAGCAGGTGGGTGAAGAGAGGTCTGACAGACCATGTGGGTCACCTCTGGAGTTGGGGTCGAACTCATGCTGAAGTGGCTTTAGCTTCTTAGTTCTGTACTTTAACCCACTGCACCACCAGAGAGGGCCTACTTTTTTTTTTTTTTTTTTTTAAGAAAACCATTGTGGCATGCTTAGGCAAGCAATAATAAAATAAATATTTGTCTCTTACTGAAAAATACCATAAAAAAACTTCAAGACTTCTCATTAAATATTTCCTAATGAACATTTTTGCAATATATTAATGTCTTTTTACAATTTTTTTAATTTAAATTTTAATTAAATAAGGTATTTATTTGTCACTGACGGAAATTTTACTGGTGTTATACTAGTACTAGCAACATAAAATTAATGTGGCTAGTAACTTACTCAAACTTCAATTAGCAGTAAATCATAAGGAATGCTGAAATTCCATTTTATTCTTACAATACGATATGCTACACCTGGTACATCTATTGAATGGGGCAGCACAATTAAGTACTGCCTTAATTCCTTCTCAATAGACAATAATCAAAAGTAAAAATGTCTTCAAAACACGATATGATTATTGTGTAGCAGAAGACACAGCAAAAAAAGGGCAGAATAACTAAAAAGACACTTCTTCAAAGAGGATATGCAGATGGCTAACAGGAATATGAAAAAAAAATGTTCAATATCACTTGTAATAAGGGAAATGTAAATTAAAACCACAATGAGATACCATCTCACAACATTGAGAAAGGCACCTATTAGAACAACTAGCAATAGCAAATGTTGGCAAGGATGTGGAGAAAAAGGAACTCTCCTGCACTGCTAGTGGGAATACACACTAGTACGACCATTATGGAAAACTGATTGGAGGTTCCTCAAACTGGTAAACATGGAGCTTTCTTAAGACCCAGCAATCCCACTCCTAGGCATCTACGCAAAGGATACAGAAACTTCTATTCAAAAGGACACCTGCACCTGGCACTATTTACAATAGGGAAGAAATGGAATCAACCCAATGTCCAAAAGTAGATGACTAGACTAAAATGATGTGGTAAATATACACAATGAAATACTACTCAGCAACCAAAAATATAATTCATGTATTTTGCAGCAACATGGGTGGGGCTGGAAGGGATCATGCTTAGTGAAATAAGCCAGATATAAAAGTAAATATACCAGATGTTTTTACTCTTCACAGGATAGTAAACTATAAGGGGAAGGAGAAAAGAGAAAAAAAATTAAAAAGAGAGAAGCAAATGTAATAAAGTAAAAATGAGAACTAGGAACAAATATAAAGCAAAGACTTGGTGTGGATGGAAAGGTAATGGGATAAAAACTGGGGTGGGAAGAGGGCACGTGGCTATGGCGATGAAATACAGGTGAATTGTTGGGAAGCCTACAGGGATTACAACTGAAATGGGAAAATGTGCAAAATGAAGAATGATGTAAATAAAATATATTAAAAAAAAGTAAAAAATAAAAAATTCACACAGTGATTAACCCCAAAAAGACAAGACTGAAAATAAGCTGAATAAGCAGCATTAACAAAACCAAATTATGTGAATAGATTTTACTCCTTCATTTGCAATTACAAACACAAAAATTAAACAATTATACACATTAATCACTTTTTCCTTCAGAACTGGTTATTGTTAAATATAGTGGGCCAGACACTATAATTACAGCACAGGAGGGCTCTTTATCTACATTTTTTAAACATAAAAATTTAATAACAGTAGTTTTAATAACAATTTGTAAGTTTTCATAAGCATAAAGTTTCAAGAACTGCATAATATCTTAATCTCTTTATCTATATATATCTATATTTTCTTTTCAAAATTTTATTTCAACATAACCATATTTATAGGGCTACAATCATGTTGGTTACAGAATACACGTTCAGTATAACTTATACAATTTGATACATATTTTTTTTATTAAAAAGTTTATTTTTACATCATTTTTCACATTTTTTTTTCATCTCAATTGTAATCCCCAC
>NW_004567145.1:3840974-3854185 GCF_000260355.1 Condylura cristata
GCTTTCCTATACACAAACAACCAAGCAGAAGAAGCAGAGATAAAAAAAAAATCCCCTTTTCAATTAAAACAAAAAGAATCAAATACCTGGGAGTCAACCTAACAAAGGAAGTTAAAGATCTCTACAAAGAAAATTACAAAACACTGTTAAAAGAAATACAAGAAGACACCATGGAATGGAAAGACATCTCCTGCTCATGGATCGAGAGAATTAACATCATCAAAATGGCCATCCTGCCAAAGGCAATATAGAGATTTAATGCCATCCCCATAAAAATCTCAATGACATTCTTCAAAAAAATGTTGATGAGATTCATATGGAACAACAAAAAAGCCTCGAATAGCCAAAACCCTCATGTCTAAGAAAAATCAAAATGGAGGTATTACAAACTTCAAGCTGTACTACAAAGCCATAATAATCAAAACTGCATGGCACTGGAATAAGAATAGACATGCAGACCAGTGGATTCGAATAGAAAACCCAGGTATAAACCCAAGAGTTTATGGACACCTAATTTTTGACAAAGGAATAAAGAAGATGCAATGGAACGAAGAAAATTTGTTCAACAAATGGTGTTGGGAAAACTGGGAAGCTACATGCAAAAAAATGAAACTAGATCACTGCCTCACTCCAGTCACAAAAATAACTCGAAGTGGATTAAAGACCTAGACATAAGAACGGAAACCATAAAATACCTAGAAGCAAAGATGGGTCAAACACTACACGGCATACACTTCAGCGACATCTTTAAAGACAGAGCACCCAACGCCACAATAGTGAAGGCAAAGATAAATAGATGGGACTACATCAAGTTAAAGAGCTTCTGTACAGCAAAAGAGATATTACTAAAAACAAACAGAAAGATCACTAATTGGGAAAACATTCTCACATAAAAGTAGCAATAAAGGACTGATCACAAAAATATGTGGATAACTGATGAAATTCAACAAAAATAAAGTAAACAACCCCATCATAAAATGGGCAGCAGAACTAAAAAGACACTTCTCCAAAGAGGAAATGCAGATGGCCAACAAGCATATGAAAAAATGTTCAACATCACTCGTAATAAGGGAGATGCAAATTAAAACCACAATGAGATACCACCTCACCCCAGTGAGAATGGCACATCTTCAAAAAACTAGCAACAACAAATGTTGGAGAGGATGTAGTGAAAAAGCAACTCTCTTGCACTGCTGGTGGGAATGCAATCTAGTGCAACCACTATGAAAACTGTTTGGAGGTTCTTGAAACTGCTAAACATGGAGCTTCCTTACGACCCAGCAAACCCACTCTTAGGTATCTACCCAAATGATACAAAAATACTGATTGAAAAAGATACTTGTACCCCCATGTTTATTGCTGCTTTATTTACAATTAATTGTAAAAACATGGAAGCAGCCCAAATGCCCAAAAGTAGATAACTGGATAAAAAAGAAGTGGTACATATATAAAATGGAATATTACTCAACGACCAAAAAAGAGAAACACATGTGTTTTGCAGCAACTTGGATGGAGCTCAAAAAGATCATGCTTAGTGAGATAAGCCAGAAAGAGAAAGAAAAATACCGGATGGTTTCACTCATAGCAGGAGTATAATGGACCAGGCGAGAAAATAACAAAAATAACGAACAACCATATACCAGTGACATTTTGTGGGGGTGGAGTGGGGAATGGGATCAAAAACGGGGGGGGGGTGAGGGGTGGGGAGGGAAGTGCACGGGACTATGGTGATGGCACATGGGTGACTTGGTGATGGGAAACCCGCGGGGATTACAATTGAGATGGAAAAAAAATGTACAAAATGATGTAAAAATAAACTTTTGTAATTAAAAAAAATGTGTTTATAAAAAAAATGTACAATATATCTTAAGTGAAAATGACATGCTTCAACATTTACAAATAGTGGGGATAAAATTATTTTTAACCATATATAATTTTCTTAACATCTAAAAAAGTGAAAGTGGACAAGTCACATTAAAATTATTAAAAATGGTGATAAATTCGGGTTCGCATCTGATAATGCTGCCAGGATAGGTGCAGGTTGGGGAGGGGGCTCTGTCCCTCTCCTGAGAAGTTGATCTATCGCACCAGTGTCCCTACAGTGGCTAGAGTTGTGGGGAGCTCTATGCAGTCTGTGTCCTAACACAGCTTCTTTTGTAACATAAGTGGAAGTGTGTCCTGCAGAGATGATAGAGAATGCAATGAATTATATCTACCCATAAAATGTGACCAGAGGAAGAAGTAATATCTTGAGTAAGCTTCAAACTTTGAAAATGTTACAAGGGAGTTTCGTATCAACTGCAGAAGCTGCAAAATAAGATTAAATACTAACAGAGAGATAGTATTACATATCGTACAAAAAGATTAAGATGAGTATGATGCAGCTTCTATGATTTGCACTCCTTAGATCTCTCAAGGTGCAGGAGGGAACATTTAACGAAAATGAAGTATCCACACTACAGCACTTAAAACCTCCAAGAAAAAAAAAATTCTGGTGATGATATTTAAAAGTCTCTTTCATCCAAAGGAGAGCCTTTTTCAGGGCAGCTTTTAACTGAACAAATCTAGCCTGTCTCATACTGCATATTACATGCAAAATGTCTGTTTTCTTTCTTATCCCTGGGAATATTTGGAGGAAAATATTGAATATATTTGTCATTCAGTTTATTTTAAATGTTATACTAGTATCAGTTATGAAAAACAAGTTAATCATCAGTTTGGTGTAAAATAAAATAAGATGTGTTGAAGAACCGTATCAATTTAGCTGCCAAAATATAGGCATAACATCAGGTGTCGCTAAGCCATGTAAAAGACAAAATACAATACAACACTTTTACTTTATCGTGAGGTAAGTGTATTTTTTTTTCCTTGGAAATAGGACAGAGGGTTGGGGAAGGGGTAAGAACAAAGAGGGAAGGAAGCACCATGAACTATGGTGGTGAACGGTGAGTTGGAGCTCAGTGCACCAAGATAATACCTGATGGAAGTATCTAAATATTAACTCAATTAAAATTAATCAATTGAAAAATAAAATACTTGAGGTCCCTCCCTGGTGGCGCAGCGGGTTAAAGCACTGCACTAAGAAACCAAAGCCACTTCCGCATGAGTTGATTCCCGCCTGCCCCGGAGGCGACAACATGGCGAGGCATACCTCTCCTGACCAGCCCACTGCTCCCCTCAGCAGTGTACTTTGTCGATCTGCCTGTTCTGCTTTCCGCTCTGTCTCTGGTGAAACCTCTCACCCTCCACATCTCTGGCCTGTACCCCAGTTCTTTATGAATAAATAAATAAATCTTTAAAAAATAATAAAATAAAATACTTGAAAAAATAATATTTTGTTGTAAGGAAAGTGAATTAAAATCAGACCATTTTTAGTCTTCCACACAGCAGAGAATCCATACCTTAAAATATTATGTTTTCCACCATTTAGACATTTAGCAAACAACAGATGGACTTTTCATTTACAACCACGTTTTACTTGTGTAGATTTGGGCACTTAATGGTGTAAGTTGTACTGAGCAGAACAGTTGCTGGCCTGCTTCTCTGTTGGAGTCTCTATTGCTCTGTATGTCTGCCAGTATATACAATCCCCTGTCTCAGCATTAAGGACTGAAAAACCTACCAAAAGCTCCTCTTCTCATGCTTGAGAACTGACAATGAACCTACCCAGCATGGGATGATTGCACGACATTTGTGATATGGAAATTTCATAGAATTCAGATTTAAGTGTTTGTAAATTAAACCTTATTGTGTAACTGGTGGCTGAAGCCATATACTTTTAAGGGTGGTGCCCCCTGCAGGGGATAGCAGGTAAAAATAAAGGGTCCAAGAGAAAATGCCAAAAATGGGGTGGAATAACTGCCATGTGGTGTGGTAAAACAATGTGATGTTGACAGAATGGCTTGGACAGTTCTGAATGGGTTTTGCAGAGCTGGGTTTTATAGACACAGGCCACATGGCAGAGATGCTAGCACACAGACTCATCCAAGCAAATGTTTTGGAGCAATTATGGTAGGCTTGGTGAAAAGAAAAAAAAAAAAAACAGGAAACATGGGAGCCAGAGGTTTTGTTAAAATGTGTGAGTGTGGCTGTTGGGTCATTCAGCCACTACAAGTGTCACCTTAAGTGTTGCCTGCCTGGTGCTGTGTTGGGGGCATTTTAGCAGCTCAAGGAGCATCTCCTGTTGTATCTTTTACTGTGTTTGTGAGTAGGAACCCAGTCTATACTTGAGCTTCCTTGTGTTCATATTGGCAGGAAGATGTCATCTTAATTATGTGTTCTGTTGTTTGGAAAAGGAGATTGACATCCATAGTGGCAGCATGATGACATTTTAAGTGCATTTTGCAGGACTGGAAAATACTGGACATAGTTTTGGGTAAAGTGAAAGCTCATTATTGTCCTCAATAACCCTTATTTTGTTCTGTGGTTTGTTAAATAAATCTCTTTGTGTTGCTTCCTATGCCTGAGTAGTCTTGCAATTGTGTGTGTGAGTAAAGAACCTAGACAGTAACAGGTAAACTATTTGGACAGTGGCCATGGTAAGTTTAGTGTCTCCTGCCACACTGTATCACTTGGAACACATTCCACTTGTGTGGAGCACAGAGAAGACTGTGGTTTCTCTATACTGCAGTGGAAAAGCTGAATATTTGTGATATCTGGCCTCATAAAGTTGAAAAATAGCACCAGCTGATTTTTATAGAAAATTTGCTGAGCTTGCTCTCTCTATAATTTTACCTACAATTTCCTTCATTTCATAATTGTTTTATTTTTGTAAACTGAGAAATTATTCAAGGTCTGAAAATTTCAACCTTATGCTTAACATAGAAATTCTATTTGTAGATAAAATGTCAAATGCTGTCTCACCTAAAAATACCAGAAAAAATAAAATAAATACTTCTTGACATGGGATTTAAAATGTGACAGGCAAGAGAAGACCTACAATATTCAATTGCAGCATGATGAATTCTGAACTCATATTACATATTTAATATAATAATAAGAAATCAAAATTTAATAATTTAATAATTCTCATTACTATCAGCCAACCCATGGGTGTGGAAAAAAAAAGACTAAGAACTAATTAATCATGCTGGAATAAAATGAAATGGACACAATAGTTCTGAATATCCATTAAGGCAGCATGGGCCACCCACTAATTGATCTTTGACAAATCCATGCTGACATGTAAAATCTACCCACAGGCTATAATCTGCTTCTGGTTGGGTAAGGAGGGCATTCATGTACTTGACTTGTGGACAGCATTGTAGCAGAGAAAATCTAGCTGCTTGTGGGTCAGAATATACAGATCAGCCCATTCTCTGAATTATTGACAGCAAAGTCATCTCCAGAAAAACAGAGAATTGTACTTACAAGAAATTTTCAAACTAAAGTTATGCATGAACAAAATAGTCATAAATAGAAGAATGCATGCAAATAAAAATAATGCAAGAAAAAAATAACCAAATGAATCTGAAGGTATACAGTTATACCACAGAACAAATCAAAACAAGCAAACAAACAAAAATTGACTAAATGAAAAAATTCAGAAAATATCAGTTGAGAATATTTATTAGAAAAACAAATTTCATAAGCACTCATTCCATTTAACTATATAACAAACTCTTCACAAGCAGAAAGAAAATAACCAGAAATAACAATAAGTATTATGAATCTTAACAATGCAAAATAATAAAAAAGGAAGAGGTTAAATTGATGCCCAATATACAAACTGAAAAAGCTTTACCAATAATAGTAAAACTGAAATGCTATACAAAATAATTTCCCTGAAACCTTTGTAAGTGTTTGTGTGTTTATTTAGCTGTTATCTGGACAGGAAAAAAAAGTCATGTTTTATTTTTACCCAATTTATTTTTTGGGATAACTTCTAGGTTTGTTTGTTTATATATTTATTACCCTACAAGCATAACTTATATTCACTCAACCTCTTCTCCCAACCTCTTAACCTCAGAAACCTCACTTTATTAAAGTCCTCTGTTCTCATAAATAACTTAATTTTTGAATTCATCTACTATGTAAATGTGAAATATTTGTCTTTGTCATTGTGACTTGCTTTGCCTTTTATTTTGCTGTAAATGGTATCATTTCATCTTTCCTCTTTGCTGTACAGTATTGCATAATGTGACTGTATCTATTTTCTATCAATGGACATAGTCATGCCTTTTTTATTTTAAATTTCTCCACAACGGAATAATTACAATTATGTAAGGCAAAATTTAAAGTCATAGTAATACTGTCAATCCACAGAGACAAAGGATACAATAAAATTTATATATATATGTACATAATTATTAAAAAGATAAAAAGAGGGACATGATTCTCTAAAATGTTGTGTCATTCCATATAGTATATGGATGTTTTTTGTATTTATCATCAGAGTTTAGAAAGATAAATGTACTTAGTATTTTCATTCTACAGTTACCATTGTGTGTGTCTATATATATGTGTGTGTATTTATATATATATGCATATATAATATAATTTAATAAAGACCATTTAAATCACCATAAATTGACATAGCAAAGCAAGCCATTACATTGAAAATAATGTGTCTTTGTTTGTAATTCCATCATACATATTTTTAGTTAAAAAAAAAAAGCATGTTTTGGGTCCTCCCTGGTTGTGCAATGGGTTAAGACTCAGCACTGCAAACAAACAGCTGCTGCTTCAGTGCAGTTTCAATACCTGGCCCTAGAGGGGATCCACATGGTGAGGCAGACATTTCCTGATCAGCTGGCTGCTCCTCTCAGCAGTGTACTTATTCCATTTGTCTGTTCTGCTCCCCACCCTGTCTCTGGTGAATTCGCTCACCCCCTTGCACCTCTGGCCTGCACATAAATAAATCTAAAAAAAAAAAAAAACAGTATGTTGTATTACTGATTAATATAGTTCTTTAACACATTTTTTGGGGGTATCTTTCAAATCTGTAATTATTTTAATGTCATACTGTTATTATTGCATTTCACCTTTTTTTTTCCCATACTGTTAGAGATTTAAATTGTCTCCAGTCTTTTAAGTTTTTCCTTGTATTTACCTTTTAATCCTGGAGACATTTATTGACTCTCCAATACATTCCTGTCCGCACTGGGCATAATGGAGACAAATGCCACATGATTTAACTCATAGGATTATAGAGAGAAAAAAAAAAAACTAAACAGTAAGAATCATAGGAATCTAACTGTAGAATTGAAGCTACCAGAGATGAAATGTATGGTGACAAAGGCAGAAGGGATCTTGAAAAGTTAATTAGTGTTTGTTTTTATGGTGAACATAGTCTTGTAACGTACATCTGAATCTATAAAACCAAATCAGTTGTAAACCATTGTTATCTTAAAAACAATAATACTTTTTTTTTTAAGGAAGACAGTATCTGCCTTAAAAATATTACAGCATAGCAGCTACAAAAAATCACCTAACAAAAGGTAATTGTTTGTTGATAATTATGGAAGTCTGACAATTCTTCAGATATATGTGGCCCTATACCCTTAAATAAAACTCAGTGTTATACAACAAGGTCGCATCAATTAAAAAACACAAATGCATATATATAATTATTCGAGAATCTTTAAGAAAAAAAAATCAGGATATTTTTTCTGTGATTTTTGCTTTTGAATCTGGAAGGTAACCCAGTACTGGTGATGTACTAAGGGTCAAAAATGTCATTGAATTCACTGCTGAATGGTTGCATGAATAGACTTGTAATGAGTAATAGGAGGTAGTGTATATTTTGAATAGAAATCAAGGCATAATCACAAGTGGAAAATGTCTAAAGGTTTGTTGAATCAAAAACTTCACTGTAGACTGAAATTTCCAGTGAGGGCACATACCTGATTCATGCATCCCAGATAGCTGCTTACAAATCTTTTGTTTCTGTACTCCATGCAGCCTATAAGGTACAAATGGACTCGTACTAAAACAATAATCTGTGGCCTACTGCTTATTGCTCAAATTTTATAGAAAGATCTCTTCTGAGCCCACTGGCATTAAATAAGAACATCCCTTCTCTCTGAGCGCTGCCTGGTTAGTGTCAGAATTCTGTTATAATAGTCTATCATTGCTTATTCTGTTTTCAATATTTTATTAATTGAAAGGTTAACAAAAAGGAGTGGTGAGAGAAAGTTTGGCGAGAAATAAAGTGTGAGAGAAAGAATAGCAAAAGCAAGAAAAGTTTATTGCTCTCCTGGGCAGCACCTCCAGACCAAGCTAGTGGTGTTGCTCAGGTTGGGGGTTCCTTAAGTAGGGTTAGGGTGGCAGGAGGCTGACGTGACAGAGGGGCCGTGGTGGCAGGTAGTGGCATCTGGAATTATTTTTTTCTCTTTTAGTGTAGCAAATTCCTGGAAGTAGGGGCAATGTGGTTTCTTGGAACACCCCTGGCAGTGAGACTTCCTGGAACACCCTGGGCAGTGGCCTCCAGGGGGGCTTAACCTAACATTAATTACATTTGTTATTCTTATATTATTAAGTTCACATTGTTCTTCTGCCCACCTTACTATCCATAAACTGCCATCATATTCCTTTGAGTTCTTACCTCCCCTGTTTTGCACATGTTCTGAGCCTTCCTTTGCTGTATGCCTCAGTTTGTTAGCTTTGACTTTTCCTTGACTACTCACTTGGTTTCTTTATATTCCACATATGAGTGAGCCCACCCAGTACTTATCTTTTTCCTTCTGATTAATTTTAGTTAGTATAGTTTATATTTGCAAATTTATGCTTTTTTTTTAATGTATTTTTCCTTTACCTGTTTCCTCCTTCTTGTTTCTTCTTTACTTTCTCTTTCTTTTCTTTCTGATAACTGGCTACTTTTTTTCCCTTATAAACTGTTAAGTCACATGTTTACCCATCCTGTTGAGTTTTTAATTAATAATTAATCTTAAAATGTTCTTGCAATACTTTATTTTCTTTTAGTATTGTTCTGTTTTTGACAAACAGTCTTTACCATTATATTCAGTCATTTTCAAAAGGATCAATCTGAATGTTTACTGAACATTTTCTATATGATCTTTGCTGAGCTATGTTGCTAAAAAAATTGCTTACCACAAAATTATATAAATATATAAATTTCTTCCTGGATTTTGTCTTATAATAAATATTACATTTCACATTTAAATTAATTTGAGATATACTAAATATCTAATTATCATTGCCAAATGATAATGAACACCAAGTGAACTGCACTAATTTATCATTGCTCTGTAGTGCCACTTTTTCTCACAATCCATCCATCTATCGTTTACCTTTTATTGGCCTGATCTTACTGCAAAGCCCTTACTCCCTTATTTTTTTTACCTTTAATTTCTTTATTTGTACATATTTTACATCAGATATGGTTACCATAGAATTTCCACTACCAATTCACCCGTGTGCCATCACCTTGGTCCCTTGTGCTTTTGCTGACCTTCTTTTCTAGTCATTCCTCCTGCCTCCCATACAGAATGTCTCTGATTTATAGTTTTCTGATTTTGTTTAGTTTTTTTTGCATTGTTTTCCTTTTTAAATTGCTATTATTTTTCCCACAATACCTTATTTGATTTCCCTATATTCCTCCTGTAAGTGAAACCAACTTGTATTTTTCTTTTTAATTCTTATTTCACTGAGCATAATCCCTTCTTACTCCACCCATGTTGCTGTGAATGGCATTGGATTATCATTTTTATTGCTGAATAATATTCCATTGTGTTTGTGCACCGCATCTTCTTGATTCAATCATCTATTTTTTGACATTTGTGTTGTTTTCCAAATATTGCATATTATAATTAGTGATGCAATAAACACAGAAGCAACATGTATCCTTTTGAATTAATGTTTTTGTGTTCTTTGTGTAGATCCCTAGGAGTGGAGTTTCTGTGTCATTGTTAGCTCCATTTTTAGTATCTGAGGCACCTGCATATATCTTTCCATAGTGATTGGATTACTTCACATTTCCACCAGAAGTGTAAGAGAATTACTTTTTCACCAAGTCCTTGCCAACATCTGTTGTTAGTTATTTTAATATGTGCTGTTCTTACTGGTGTAAAGTAGTATCTCATTGTAGTTTTGATTTGCCTTTCCCTGATTATGAGCAATGTTGACTATTTTTTCATGCCTGTTGACCACATTTCATCTTTTGAGAAGTGTCTTTTGAGGTCTACTGCCTATTTTTTTGACTGGATTGTTTGTTTTTATTAAGTAGTATGAGTTTTTGTATATCTTTAACAATTACATATTAAATATTCATTTGTTTTTGTTATTAGTCCAATTACTGTGTCCTCATGTTTGCTTTTATTATTGTTATTCAAGTACCTTTAGTTTGGATCCTTCCTAATGCTTTGACAATAAAAGACTCTCCCTCACAAAGGTGTTTTCCTCTCACTGCTGAGGCACCTATAGTCCTACATGTAGTCCCCATTGTATTCTCTTATTTATGCCCCTATTTTCAAACCACATCTGAAAACGGGCAGAGATGGCATGTTTTCAAGGGTTAGTTTTAAATTTGGTTTTGTAAGACATTCTGTCATTTTCCTATATTTTTCAAGAAGTTGAAACCATATGCAAATAGATGTGTCTCTAATATTTTCACTGACTTGATCTATTAAAGTATTCAGTAGAAGTTCCTCAATGACCACATACGGTTGTTGATAAACATTAACCCCTTATTTTAACAATTACAATATTATGTTTGAGTTAAATATCCATTATATCCTTAAGAAATGATTCATTTTCAAGTTTAAAGTATTATAATTAAATATTCCACTTAAAGTCAAGATTGGAAGTTAAACTATAAATAATTTTGCATATTGCTGTATTTTGATGAAAATATCCATGCTTTGAATAATCTGTTTTCTGCATATAAGTAAATACAACTTGATAATCTATGTGACACATTTAATATTTCAGAATTATTTCTTTAATACTTGATGTCTATGTCTTTAAATATTTTGAATTACCTTGAAGTCTCTCCTAGTTGACTTCCTATACAGTTAAGCATATTCTGTTTTAAAAGCAATCCAGTAAGTGTATCATTGAAAGTTAGAAAATAGTTTATATATTACCATATTTAAATAAGATCTTTATTTTTTATCCTGTTTCATGATTTTATGTTTTTTGAATGTTTCTAGTTTGTGCTATTTTAAAAACACTTTCTTTGTCTTTTTGCACATGCACACACACGATGATTGTAAACTTATTTTTTTTTAAAAATCAAATATTGGAAGTGATTTAAACATTAACTAACTAATAGTCAAGCTGATTAATAAATTATAGTGTAGGAAAACAATGTACTATATTAAACAAATAAGATAAAACTAGAAAATTAGTCACTCAAGTCAATAAAGGAGTATTTTCATTATAATCTTTTCATTTTTTTTCTGTTTTAAAGTTGTGTTTCTTTTTTTTCTTTCCAATTTATTTATTAATGCAGAACTGGAATAACCATAGATGCGGGGCAGTGAAATTCACCAAAGACAGAGGGGTGGAAATAATAGGCGGGTTGACTAAGCATACTGTTGAGGGGAGCAGTGGGCGAGACAGGAGAGGTCTGCCAGGCCAAGGGGGCCATCCTCCTGGCCAGGGATCAAACTCCTGCTGAAGTTGCCATCTTTGGTTGTACTTCAACCTGTTGAGCCACCAACTATGTTACAGAATCACTATTATATTAAACTGTACTACAAGGTATATATGTAAGGGGGGGAAGATGTCCTGAATGAACTCAATAGGTACAGTTTTGTGGTCTGAACCTCCACTTCAGACACTGGACATACAAATCCCAGTATCACCAGAGGGAATCTAAGGGTGGAGTTAAGCAGCACCACTGTTTGAATATAAAATTGGACACGTGAGCTTTGGGAATCTCTTGGCCTCATAGCTTGAGTCTTGTCTCTTGGCTTTCCCTGGTTTTCAGCATGCTATTGGGGTTCTGGGTCAGTAGAGCTGGTGGGACTAACTAACCAAATTATCTCCTCTCTTTCCATGAACTATCCACTTCCCTTTCACTTGTAAATAAACCTTTTGTGTGTATGCCTATAGTTGAATCTTATAAGTCCATTTAAGTGCATGGGTGAGGACCCATAGTCACAATTGGTTGCCCTAAAGTAGATACCTTTTATGAATTTGACTACATAAATTTTAATTGATTTGATTTTTTCTTAGCCTACACAAAATTTCATAGTTATATTTAAAAACATTTAACATTGTTATGCTTATATGTATTTTTATTTAAATAGAAGCAATTTTAAAATGCAAGTTTATTTGTCCTTACATCATTTTGAAAACATAGATGCTACTTGCACATATGGAGATAAGTTATTAAGGCATTATATACATACACGCACACACATATATTAAGATAATTTATTAAGGCATTATATGTTATATATGATTATTATTATGTATATATGTATATACACATATATGTATACATACATATATGTAATAATAATTGTATATATGATAATTTTTAAACCAAAAATTAAAGTTTTAGCTTATACCTTGTGACAGCTAATGTTGTACTTAATGATGAAGTGATGTGTAAACAAAATAGAGAGATATCCTCATGATTGTGCAGTCATTAATGTGTAAAAGAGGGTACTACCTGATGGTGTAGTTGTTAGAGCACAGCACTGTGAAGCCAACCACAGCTGTTGAGCATGAGTTCAATCCCCAGCCAGGGAGGTTAACCAAATGGCACAGCAGACCTTTCCTGTCTCACCTGTTGCTTCTCTCAGCAGTGTACTTTGTCAATCTACCTGTTCTGCTCCCCATTCTGTCTCAAATGAATACTCTCACAAGCCCCCTGCACCTCTGAACTCTACCTCAGTTCAGTATGCATAAAAAACAAGCAAAAACTTTAACACAAAAGTTTTAAATCTGTTGGTAAACTCTGGAATATTTCAATTACTCCACATTTCATGTTATTTCCAGTCCAGCATGTAGGCTGGTCTGAGTTCTAATTTTTCAAGTAGACTAGCAAAAATATCTGGCACTGTTGCTCTGCATAGTTAATTAGCTGGGAGCCTGGCTGAAGCCTAAATTTATAATATAGAAAAGAGAAGCACAAAGATAAGCTAAACAACACCAAAGTAACCAAGATGTTGAAACAGAAATCCTGGTTATTTGATGTTTCTATGTAGGTGGACTTATATTAAGACGGATTACATATATTAATATGTACCTTAAATTATTATTATATTATATTATATTATATTATATTATATTATATT
>NW_004567145.1:3854341-3866002 GCF_000260355.1 Condylura cristata
AATATATATATAATATATAATATAATAATATATAATAATAATGGTAATAATAATGATAATGATAATAATAATATATTATATTATATATTATTATATTAGCAAACATCTCCTGTCTCACCCGCTGCTCTCCTCAGCATATACTTTGTCAATCTGCCTGTTCTGCTCCACATTCTGCTATTATCTGTAAAATAATCTATTTCATGTTAAAATAGATTAGATATATTAGCTATATTAAGATAGCATTGGATTAATGTGAGATTCATGGAAAATTAGTTTATGCTGACTGGGTCATTAAAAAAGAAATCAAAATGTTCACACTATTTAATATGGACAACCGGTTTCTGTCATGTGATTTGGAGTAATCCTCGATCAATTTTAAAGTAAAGAGGTGATTATGTGACTAATATTTCGTCACTATTCATAGTATCAGTTTTTATGTTTAATTTTTTTTTAACTTGGTTTCATTGGATTAAAAATTGCTAAAATAAAAATCAACTTACTTATACAGTATATGACTAGAAAATTATAAATTAAATGGTACAGTGCATTGAATAAATTGTCATTACTGTACATGTGTTTGAGAATTTGTGTTTTTAATAGAAAAAAATAACAAAATATAGTGTGAATAGAAAAGTATTTTACAATTTAAGGGGTGCATTTTAAGGCATTGCTATTTTTATTAAGCCACATAATTAGTTTTTGAACATGTTCTTCCACCCTTGTCCTACTTATCTAATTGATAATGATTTTGAATAAATTAAGTTGAATAAATTAGCACATCTAGATCAATACCAAATTTATTTATAAGTTTATAAGCTTTTAATGTATATTACATGTGTAATATTTTCTATGCATATCATATTCATTAAAATTGAGTATTTGTTGTATTTGAGAACTAACACTGAATAAAATCAATTTTCATATAAATTTTATGTGCACTAAATCATAATTTCTATCTAAAATATCTATGAGATTACACTACTGTTTTCCAATGCAGCAGTAACCAAAATAAAACAATTTCCATGATGTATTTATTATTAAAAAATATATACTTACTTATTTTATGCATACAGAATTAGGGTACAGGCCAGAGGTGCAGGGGGTGGTGGTGAGAGGAATCACCAGAGACAGAGTGAGGAGCAGAACAGGCAGACTGACAAAGAACAGTGCTGAGGGGAGCATCAGGCAAGTGCGGATAGGGCTGCAGCCCAGGTGGGATTGAACTCCAGGGCCAGGATTGAACTCCGCACTGTAGTGCTGCTGCTCGCTAGCAGTGCTGCACCTTAACCCGTTGCACCACTAGGGAGGGTCCTCATGATGTATAATTCTTAATAACTTTCCTTTCCATGGAATCTCTATAGCTTTCTGAATGCAAATCAAATATTGAAAATAATAAGACCTACTTAATATTGTATTCCAAATGAAAAAATAATATTTTTGTTATGCTGGATGTAATCATTTAGTATAGTAAATAAAATAAATCAATACATTAATATTATGTCTGTTTTCTATTCTCTGTTGAATATCAGCAGTGGTGGCACTCTAAAGAAGAAAGTTAAATATCTTAGCTCTAAGTAATGTTTACACATTAGCTTCTTAAATCAAATTTCAGATCATGCATAGATTTGGACAAGTAGTCTAAACTGCAGTAGTAAAACATTCTGTTTCTCAATTTAGTAGAATGTTACATCTAACTGAAATGATAGTTAATGAAAATATGTTGGGAAATGAGACTATGAGTTTTCCTACATGAAACATATCAAGAATTTAGTAGAAAGAAGAGTGTCAATTTGTAGTTGAAGGCATATGTTGTATTTTGCAATATTTGTAGCATCATTTTTAACTATATTTTCTTTAGGATTTAATTAAGTGGAACACTGTCTAAAGCAATCATTATGTTGTTTAAACCAATATATCTTCCAAGTTGTGCTATTACTCATGTCTCATGCTCACTGTTTCCTTTTACATTTTTTAATTTGTTGTATACTTTTTATATAAAATACTAGTAACCATGATGGAAAGAAATCTATGAGCAAAATTAGTTTCATACACTTTTATGAGTCACTATTCATAATAATTCTTATACTGAACTGTACAAGTTCTAGTTTTCTCCTGGTTTGAGTGAATGTTTACTTAGAAGAAAATTATCTGTAGATGATGTGTCAACCATTGTTTCATGCATTTTGTGTATGTTGTTTTTCTTTATTTATCCTATAACATACAAATTATTATCTATCCTATTTAGAAAAAAAGTAAGTCTCAGTTAATTAATCTCTAGATAAATTAACTTGACCAATTTCACACAATTACTTAGAGTTGAAGCAACAATGCTAACCCATCTGCTTAATTCCTGAGTCATCATCTGTATACCTCTTAATAACCAAATTTGAGATGGCAATGTCTTCCTTCCACAGGAGTTTGTATTTTGTTGTTCTGTTCACAATGAATTCTGCTTCTGGTCTCACCTCAACTTATTACAACACAAGCTGTAAATTGTTCTGTATTCTCAATTCTGTTATTTGTTAACACCTACCAATAACATGTCAAAAGAAAAAAAGGGGGGAGTTGGAGGTCTAATTAAGATATTTTGACATTTATATAAATTATTGTAATTTTACCTTAATTAATGAGTAAAGTGTAATAGTGATGAAAGTCTGGGTCTGAGTGACTGTTTTAACCAATTGTCCTGTGGCTATTGCATATGAGGCATCAACAATGGTGAAGACAACCCACTCAGATTAAATTATGTAATGTCTTTTGCATGATTTTTAAAAATATTTATTTACTTATGTTTACAGAACTGGGGTATATGCCAGAGTTGTGATGGATGAGAGGAGCAAAATAGGCAGATTGGCAAAATGCACTGCTGAGTGGAGCAGCAGGTGAGTCAGGAGAGGTCTGCCATGCCATGTGGGTCAGCTCCCTGGTGGGGGATTAAACTCGTGCTGCAGTGGCTTCACCGAGCTTCACAGTGCAGTGCCTTAACCCATTGTGCCACCAGGGAGAACCCCTGCAATATTTTTTTTTTAATGGAAGAATAAATAAATACAAAACACATCTAGTGAAGAAAGGACACACTTCCACAATTAGGTCAACAGGAAGGGGAAATATAATGTCACTTGCATCCCTTCTCTTTACTCTTTCATACAAATAGATTTGTACCTTCACTGACTAACTATGGAGGAAGCTGTATCCTATTGGGATGTGATTTATTTTTAATATATTTATTTATGTTTTACATAACTCCTAATTTTGTGCATTTTTTCATCTCAGTTGTAACCCCTATGTATTTCCAACCACCAGTTCAATCATGTGCCATCGCCATAGCCCCATGCACTCTTCCCACTCATTTTGATCTAGTCTCTCCACCCCTGTAAAGTGTCTCTATAATATTATTCAATGATCAAAAAAACAAACAGAAAAAAAAAAACCTCATGTCATTTGCAACAACATAGATGGAGCTGAAAGGGATCATGCTTAGTGAAATAAGTGAGAAAAATAAAGAATAATACTGGACGGTTACAATGGTTTCACTAATAGCAGAAGTGTAAGGGATTGGAAGGGGAAGAAATTGTAATAAAGCAAAAATGAAAAACAACGAACAACAATAAACCAGAGGGATGTGACTTTTTATCGAGTATATGTGGTAAAGGGAAAGTCTTCGAGCAAGGGAATTAGCAGATTGCTTATTGATAATAATGCTAATTTTGGGCCAAGTTCTAAAGGAAGTTTGGCACTTCCAAATACAGAGAAATGAAGATACTAGAATACCCTTGCTGAAGAAAGAATGCTTTCATCTTACAGGAAATAACAGCTTTTTGGAGTCCCAATCCTGTGAAAAGAGATCCAGCTAACAGTTTCCAAAGCAATTCAGATATAGATATCAGCCTAAACCCTTTTCAGACTACTTGTTTTTGTATCACAATAGCCTTCTTTACCTCATTTGTAAATGGTGATAATAATACTAGTTACTTCATAGAATTGTATGCTGGTACAATGGGGTAAAGCAGAGCACTATGAAGCTATCGAAGCCACTGCAGCACAGGTTTGATCCCTGGGCCAGGGAGGTGACCCACATGGCACAGCAGATCTCTCTTGACCTGCCTACTTCTCCCCTCAGTAGTGTGTTTAGGTAGTTCTTCCTGTTCTGCCACACACTGTCTCTTGTGAATGCATTCACCTCCCCCACAAACACCTCTGGCCTGTACCCCAATTATGTATGCATAAATAAATAAATCTTTAAAAAAAAAAGAAAAGAAAAGAAAAAGAAAAAAAAATCAAAGGAAACAACCAAATCAAAAAGTGGGCAGAAGTTCAAAAAAGATAATTCTCAAAATATGAAAGACATATGTCCAACAGGCATATAAGAGACGTTCAACATCACTGATTAACAGGCAAATGCAAATCAAATCCACAGTGTGATACCAGCTTGCACTAGTGAGAAAGGCACGCATTAAAGCAAAACAATTATCAAACCGTAAACAACAAATGCTGTTGAAGTAGAGAAAATAACAACCCTCTTACACTGCTGGTGGGAATGAAAACTGTTCTAGTCACTGTGGAAAGTTGTGGTCAGATTGCTCAAAACTTTAACGTATAGCTGCCTCCCAATAGCACTACTACACATCTACCCAAATAACAAAACTGCTGATCCAACAGGAAACCTGCATTCCAATGTTTACATTATTTTTTTCAATTTAACATATTGTAGCTGTATTTACTATAGTCAAAATATGGAAACAACCTAAATGCCTCCAAAACAGAAAAATGTATCAAGAAGATTTGGAACATATACACAATGGAATATCACTCAGTGACCAAAAATAAATAAACTCATGCCATTTGTAGAAACATGCATATCTGGAAGGGATTATACTAAGAAAAATAAGTTAGAGGGGAAAAAGTATCAGATGGATTATAGAGAAACTGAGAAACTGTCAAGAAAAAGACAAAACTTGCAAGCTGACTACAGATTTGAGGCATATAGTGGGTGGGAGGTAGTTAAAACAGGGGAGGGAAGAATACAAGGGCCTATGGTGATGGATTGAGGTGCTAAAAGGTAGGGGATCTGAGGGGACTACACTTGAGGATAGAAACCAGTTATTGTGCAAAAATAAACAAAGATGTGAAAAAATAAATAACTTTAGAAATAAAGAAATGTCCTTCAGTGGCAAAACCAACAATCTATCAATGCTTTCCTATGTGGGAATGCATAGGGTAATTGCCTTCATACATGGTCTGAAAAGAATAATATTTAGGAACGTAAAAGTGAGAAAGACATGTGTAGGATGGTATAATTATATGCGAAATAGAGAGGGACAAAACATAGGGATGGTCAAGATCAATAACTGTTAACACATGACAGCAATAATGAAACATCAAAAGGAGAGGGTGGTAAGGAAGGGGACCGATGGAACATAGTGAAGGAAATAGGGGCACTGAAGGTGGGCAGAGTTTGAAGGTGTATATTTGTAGTAATTTGAACATGTGGACCCTGAAGTAGATACAAAACTATAAACCTAATTTACCTTAATGAACATATTGTTTAAATAAAATGGATACAATTATTAATATACAAAAAATCAACATATTTAATGGAAAATATATTCTACTTCTTTAATTATCTCCTTTTAAAAATACAGTGGGAAAGTGTTGTAAACAGTGACAGATGCCAGGTTTTAGAGAAATTATAGGGGTCACTGGTATCTGTTCAGATCTATTTTCATTGATTTGGTGATCACTTACAATTTGAATGGCTTTGGGGAAGTTACTTAGCCCAATGAACATCAGTTTCTCCATTTGTAAATTATTTAAAACTCACATCCTGTTGTAATATGAATGACAAAATTAGGAAACATTCAAAAATTTTCTGACATATTACAGGTGCCTTTTAATGCTAATTCCTCCCCTCCCCTCTACATAATTAATAGTTTTCTCAAATGTAAAGTTTATTAAAAGCCAAAATTAAGATTTACTTGATTTTAAAGATGCTTAAGAAGCCAGGAACTTTGACTATTTAGTTGATTCAGCTGTCTGATGAATTTCCTTAGAATTATAACAGTGTTATTGTTTGTGAATTTTTTTTAAAGATTTATTTATTTGAACATACAGAACCGGGGTACAGGCTAGAGGCTCAGGTGCGGTGAGAGGCTTCACCAGAGACAGAGTGAGGAGCAGAACAGGCAGATCGACGAAGCACACTGCTGAGGGGAGCAGCGGGTGGGTCAGGAGAAGTCTGCCACACCATGTGGTCTCCTCTGGGGCAGGTGGGAATCGAACTCATGCAGAAGTAGCTTTAGCTTCTCAGTGCAGTGTTTTAACACGCTGCGCCACCAGGGAGGGCCCTGCTTGTGAATTTTTTATGAGATCAAAGTTACTTATATAAAAAAGACTTTGTGGTTTAAAACTAAATAGTGTTAATAATGAATTATGCTCCAAGTAGAGGTCTCAGCCTATTTTCAATATGATTCTTTATATTTGTGCAGCTTCCCAAAAAAATATTCAAGCAAAGCATTTAATAATATTGGAATACTGTGAATTTTGAGGTCAAAATCACTGCTCATATATAAAGGGAGATTCAAGCACAGTACCCCTTAATACACAACACAACAAAACAAAATAAAAGACAACTATAAGTCGGAGACATTCTACAGGGGAGAAAGATGGAGAGGGATCAAATCTGAGAGCAGGAATAAAACAAGGAACTATGGTGGTGTTTCACAGGTGAATTGGTGGTGGAAATTTCATGGGGAAATCATACATTGTACAAAAATTAAAGATGATATAAGCTATATATTACTAAATATATTATTTTAAAATCACCTTTTAGTAGAAAAACTATTTTACTCTTTTAATAACATCAATCTCTTTTTACAAATTCACCTAGCATATCTATTCCCCAAACCTCTGGGGAAATAAAAGTAACAGTTACAATGAATTGTCAAAATAAGTAATCTCCTCTTAATTACTGTAGTCTACTATCAGCCCCCTGCTAATATCATTGAACAAACACAAACACAAGCTTATACCAGGCTACCCCAATTTATGGAACTATTGTCCCATCCCCAGTCTTGCTGAGAAAAATGTTTCCTTATAATTGTTCACATGTGATATTTCTAAAGCTTATCATCCTTCATACTTTTATAACCATTGACAAGATTAAAAAAAAAAAGTCCTTCATTTTGAGAAAAAAAAATAGTCTATGAACAAGAATACATTTAACAGTGACACAATTCAATATGGTATTTTAAAACTTTGCAATAAGACAACACAGTTTTCTGGGGAGAATTATAGCCAAATAATGACATGTGGTGACCACCTTTTCTGGTATATTTCCAAACTGATCTTTTTTTCCCTATACATTCTGGATTTACTTCTTATAATTTCTGACAATGTTTCTACATATCTCAACTATAGTGAATTGAAAAATTTTTAACCATAAGCTACTTTGTCCAATTTTCTCAAACTTTAGCTTTGACCAATATGATGAACTCTTTTCAATCAGCTTATTACTTTTGTGATCTCACCACTTACACTTTACCTAAATCTTAATCTAGCCTTGCTGCACTCATCATTCTTGTCCCAATCCTGTTCAAACCTTTTACATAGAAAGGATATAAAAGCATGTTTAATTATGCCCTATTCAATAAATGAGTCTAATATGGTTCACAGTATTAAATTCCATAATAATTGTCCAAGTCTGTGTGATAATCAGCAATCCCTGATTATTTTGAGACTGTCATTCCACAGTTAAAAATGTTGCAGGCATGCTATTGTCCATGAAATAATGTTACAGGCATGCTATTTTCTATGAAAAAAAGTTACAAGTATACTATTGTAGATGAAAAAAATGTCACAGGTATGCTATTGTCCATGACAAAATGTTACATTTAGTACATGAAAAAATGTATCAAGTTTTTGACTGTCCATAAAAATCTCCTTGAGTCTATAAAGGTCTATGCATTTTTTTTTTATGAAACAAGTTTAGAGAATAGACGATGTTTCTAATTTATATTCAGTGTAATCATCTGTTATATGTTTCAACCAGATAAAGAAAATGAGATAAAGGAAATAGGCACCTATTTACACTAGCTATTAACATTCCCAGGGGTATACTATTAAAACTGAAAAAAGTTTGTGGAGATCATCCTTCAGTTTATTTCATTCAGTAATATCACTAATGATCCATTAAGGATCATTAAACATTTCTTTTACGATCAATTGTTAAGAGTATTGAGCTATACATTCTACAGACTAATCAGTTAAATAAATCAAGGTCACCTTTAAGATAGCATTTTAAAGATAATCGTGGGTGTACTTGCTATCCAACTCTCATCTAGAGTTTATAATCTTCTTTAGTATTAGAGTTGTACCAGGTGTATCACTTAACTTGCTTGTTCAGCAACTCTTCTGAGGTCAACTTTACCATAAAGACTTGCAATAAATCGGGAGAGAAATGGGAGGGGGGTGTTCCTTAAGTATTTTTTTCAAAACGTATCATCTCATATATGTTGCATCTAATATTTATTTGGACATTTACAGCCTAACCATTAATTTATATACAAAAATGGTTCTTTATTTTTGTCCATCCCCCCCCTTAAATCTTCAGATTAGAACAGGGGACTAGTAGGAAAAGATGAGGTTTGCTTCAGGCTAGTTACTTACTATCCAGCACTGTCTCATTGAGGCAATTACACAGGTTTTATCACAGCTTTAAAATTAAAGTTCAAGGACCTCCCTGGTAGCTCAGGGATTAAAGTGTCAGCACTATCAAACCGTTGACAGTCTCTGTGGCATGAGTTCAATCCCTGTCTAGGGAGTTACCCAACATATAGCTCAGCAACCCTCTCCTGTCTTATTTGCTGCTCTCCTAAGCAGTGTATTTCAGTAAATCTATCTGTTCTGCTCCCCACTCTGTCTCTGGTGAATCATTTCAACCCCATCATCACATCTTTTGCCTATACCCTAGTTCTCATATGTATAAATAAATAAAAATAAATATGTAAAAATAAAATTAAATTTTAATATTTTCACAAAAGATAGCTTTTATTTCCCAAATAAATTTCTCTTAATTTTATAAAAAAATGGCAATTGCATAGTTTGTGGAGCAGGATCAATGTATTATATTAAACTTGTATTACCTCGAGTCAAATAAAGGTATTATTAACAGAATGCTTGATAGTTTAGAAATTGAGGGAAATCCAGGTCAAATAATAAATGAGTAAAACCTCAACTTGGGAGGGAACTGTAGTAGGTTATTATTTTTCTAAATGTAATTAAATTGGTGACATAGATAGGTCCTGGTGATATTTTTTCTTATCCCAAGGTAACACAATGGACTTACATGGAAAGCAAAATCTGAGATTGATGTTTCTGATCAAGAAATGCATAAAAGAGTGTTTCTGGTGTCTCAGCAGGACTGGACAGAGAAATGAATTAAATTGCATAGTACTTCCACAAGAACTTCTACCAACTTTTCCTTCTGGATAACTCAACAAAGTGGAGCTGATATTTTTCTCTTTACATTGACTAGGAGGAAGGTATGCACCCCCTCCCCTGAGAAAGTATGTCTTTGGGACAAAGTTGTCGGGGGCGGGCCTACGGCCAAGGTACCGTCCTCCATTACAAGATGGCGCTGGGACGCCTGCCAAGCCTAGAATGCCACATGATCGCAGGAGAGCCACCAGGGAGGAAATAAGCACCATTGGACACCAGTGGGCTGGGGGTAGGAGGAGGGGCATTTCTGATTTAGCCTGATTGGTTGCTGGGAATAATAAATAGCGCTGCACAACAGCAGTAGGCGGCAGCTGCATGAGAACAACCAGGGTGTCTTGTCATTTCTGCGGGTCGGCAACTTATGTAAGTAGTGCGCTCGCTGTGGAGAAGGCGAGTAAGGGCCACGACTAAAGTGGTGGGCAGGGACCACGACTAAAGTGGCGGAGAGCTAGCTCAAGTCCGCGATAGAAAGCGGGGCAGCCTAGCGGCTGAGTAACATTTCTGTTTTAGTTTCTGTGCTCTGTTGTTGTGATTGTCTTTTGCACTGTCTTGTTTGGTGACTGTTTTGTGGGCACACACGACATGGTGTCTGAAAAGGCCAACAGAACCCCACTGAAAACGAAAACAGCCCATGCCTTCTTGGCCACGGTTGAAAAGTTTGCCTCCTGGTTTCTAGCCATTTGGGCCCTGGTGTCTAGCGGGCTCAAAGCCAAAATTTGAGTTGGCCCTTCAGCAGGGGAAGGAAGCATTACAGGAAGTGAAGGAAGAGCAATATTCCTGAGCTTCGGAGGATGACTGGAGTGATGAGGAAGAAGAACTATCGGGGGAGGAGTTGGAACACAAGGCCCTTCCCCAGCTTGACCGGCTGAAACCGGTTGGTCCTGTAGAGCCTAACCTTCCATTCAACTCAAGTTCGCCACTGCCAGGCTACATGGTAACGCATCAGGGAGCTTGTCGCTGTTGCCACAACTCTGATAGTAGCCTGGTTGGTCGTTGGGAGGGGGGACCCTTAGCCTTCCCAGTTTTTAAGGATCAGAATCAGGCGCGTTATCACCAACCTTTAGATTTTAAGCTGTTTAAGCAGCTAAAGGAGGCAGTAATGCAATATGGACCCCAGGCGGCCTTTACTCTGTCAATGATAGAGTCTATTGCCAGAATGAACCTAATCCCGGATGATTGGGGCAACCTAGCCTGAGCAACACTGTCAGGGGTTCAGTATTTGGTGTGGAAAGTAGCATGGTCAGAGTATTCACAGGATACAGCCTGCCGAAGCGCGGCAGCTGGTAACCCACAATGGAATATAGAAATGTTATTGAGTACAGGGTCTTATGTAAGACCTGCACAACAGTTTCTGTATGCCCCTGCTTTGTACTATCAGATAACTGCAGCGGCAACTAAGGCATGGAAGACCATCCAAGGATCTGGGGATTTGCAAGGTCAACTATCCAAGGTCATCCAGGGATCCAATGAGCCTTATGCATATTTTGTATCACGCCTTATGCAGACCACAGGTAGAATATTTGGGGACGTTGATACAGCTTTGCCATTGGTTAAACAGCTTGCATACGAGCAAGCCAATAAATGGTGTAGGGAAGCAATCCGACCCTGGAAGACCCGGGACTTAAACACATATATCAAGGTGTGTAGAGACATCAATGATATTGTGATCCAAGGACAGGTCATGGCTGCAGCCATCACTCAAAGCCTACAGGGATTCCAGGGAGGTCAGGGAAGAAGTCAGCGGGGCCCTTCGGGGGTATGTTACCATTGCCAACAAACAAGGCATTTTAAGAGACTGTCCTGCGATAAATCAATCAGCTCCAGAGGCCGGGCCTATGCCCACGCTGTAAAAAGGGCAACCATTGGGCTAATGAGTGCTGCTCTGTGGTAGGCTTGCAAGGAAACTCATTACCCCCTATTGAGCCAAAAAACGGGAAAAGGGCCCAAGCACCCCGGGGCCCACAAATGGACGGGGTGATTCAGCAGGTAAATCACTCACACTTCCACCGACTGACCAAGATGAGCCACAACCGGTAGCGCAGGATTGGACATCTGTGCCACCACCCACATTGTATTAACCCCACAAATGGGTACCCAGGTGGTTGAGTCAGACTTTAAAGGCCCACTGCCTAAAAATACTGTAGGCCTCCTATTGGGACGTAGTTC
>NW_004567145.1:3866362-3870624 GCF_000260355.1 Condylura cristata
ATTAATGAGGCTGATTGGCCAAAAGATTGGCCGTTACAGAAGGCAGATCAGACTCTGCGCGGTGTTGGGGTCGCCCACAGCCCTATGTGTAGTGCAGCCACCTTGCCTTGGAAAGATGAGGAGGGCCACAAGGGCTTAATGCAGCCATATGTCTTAAAGATTCCAGTTTCCCTATGGGGTTGAGATGTTTTGACACAGATGGATATTAAATTGACCACAGAAACCTGTTATAGTACAGCTGTCCAAAGCATAATGAAAAGGTCAGGCTATCCCGGAACAGAGGGATTGGGAAAACAATTACAAGGTGATAATGCCCCAATCTCCATGCCAAACTTTAGACCATACTCAAAAGGAGGGCCAGGGCTGGGTTTTTCTTAGGGGCCACTGAGCCATTAAGGATAAGCCAGTGTGGGTACCTCAGTGGCCCCTGCCAAAAGAGAAACACGAAGCTGCCCATGCCCTGGTGAAAGAACAACTTGACGCTGGGCATATTCGCCCGTCTACCTCTCCATGGAGCACACCCATCTTTGTCATTAGAAAAAAGTCAGGTAAGTGGCGCCTATTGCATGATTTGCGGATGATTAACGCACAGATGGAACCTATGGGGCCGATGCAATTAGGATTACCTTTAGTTTCTGCCTTACCTTCTGCTTGGCCATCGATAGTTATTGACATTAAAGACTGCTTCTTTTCAATCCCGTTGCATGCAGATGATACTCCTCGATTTGCTTTCACCGTACCCACCATTAACCATTCTGGTCCTGATCAGAGATATGAAAGGGTTGTCCTGCCTCAAGGCATGGCCAACAGCCCCATCATATGTCAGTTGTGCATAGTAGGTCTGCCGCGGATCGGCACATGGGCGTTGCCATGGAGAACCTGAAGCCCCTAGTCCTATGGAAAGATATCCTGTCAGGCCGGTGGTATGGACTGGACCCAGTGTTAGTGTGAAGTAGAGGGTCTGTGTGTGTTTTTCCACAGAAAAAGGAAAACCCTGTATGGGTACCTGAGCACCTGGTACGTGCAGCTCCGGCCCCTGAGACTTGGGATGAAGCTGACCTGGATCACGGTGCTTCTGGGGGTGATCACTCGCTTACCATGGTGGAACACCAGTGAATTCCCCATGGCTGTGGTCGTGCACGTCCCCATCTTTGTGCCCATCCCAGTTGCCATCGCCAAGGAAGACATGCCTGTGATGCTGGTTCGGGTAAAGAGAGACTTTGGAATCACAGCTGCCATCGTGACCGCGGAGGCGCTCTCTGCCACAGCCACCACCGCCGCAGCGGTATCCCTCAGCACAGCAATCCCCGCTGCGGCTGCGGTGAATGCCATTGTGGAGGAGACAGCAGCTGCTCTCCAGACACAGTCCCACATCAATGCTCATCTACAGGCGGGCATCTTGATCCTCAACCAACGCATGGACCTGTTAACAATTGGACATTCTTGGAGACCTTATGGGATTGGGATGTGTGATCCCGTTCTCTGCTATATGTGTCACTCCCATTGCATATCACAATGTCAGCGCACTGTGTAACACCTCTGGACGTTTGTCCCAGTTTCTGCAGGGAAACTGGTCCCTGGCCTTTCAAGAATTTACCCAGCAATTGCTGGCACAAATGGTGCGCATCAGTGGCACCAGGGTCTCCTATGGGACAGAATGGGCTTGTATGGTTGGCCTGCTGCTCTCCTCCTTGGTGGCGTCTTCCTACTTGTGTATAGATTGCGGAGCTTGCGCAGGCACATGCAGCAACAGCAGCGAGTCTTGGCACAAGCCATGCTCGCTGTGGAGGCTGAGGCATCCCCCCAGGTATGGTTGAGTATGCTGGACCAGTAGTCAAAGACTACTGGGTAAGAGCAATGAAAGGAGCCTACCAACCCAAGACAGGGTGCTGGCCCATGCTGGCCTGTCGCCTCATGACGGGTAAGGATGCTTCTTGTCATCGCCAACCTAAGCCAGGCACAGTCCCTACTCCATAATAAAAAGAAAAGGGGGAGATGTCGGGGGCGGGCCTATGGCCGAGGCACCGTCCTCCATTACAAGAGAGTGCTGGGATGCCTACCAAGCCCAGAATGCCGCATGATCGCAGGAGAGCTGCCAGGGAGGAAATAAGCACCATTGGACACCAGTAGGCTGGGGGTAGGTGGAGGGGCATTTCTGATTTAGCCTGATTGGTTGCTGGGAATAATAAATAGCGCTGTGCAACAGCAATAGGGGGCAGCTGCGTGAGAACAACCAGGGCGTCTTGTCGTTTCTGTGTGTTGGGAACGACACAAAGTGATTTTTTTCATCTTAGGGGAAGACACAGGAAAATGTCAGGTGAGAGTTACCAACTGACAGTGCTCCTGTCAGTGAAGAATGTGTTCTTTATCCTCCTTCAGTTCCTGGGTGATGTTCCACCATAGATACTGTATTGAAATTGCACATTTAACTGGAAAACAGGGTCTCATCTGCAAACAAACAAACAAAAAAACCCCAGTAAGTCATCTACTACATATTTTCCCATAAGAAAAGCAAAATGTTAATATTTGAGACTACTTTTTAAAATAATAAGTTATGTAACAAAAAATTAAATTTAAATATCTTGATTTGAAAATTGGGTTATGCAAAATTTCTTAAAAGATGAATAAATATATTTAATTGAGGCAACATTGGTTTACAACACTGCATATTATTCAGAGAAATAGGTTCACATCTCTTCAGATATATGTTCCCACCATACCCTCCAGAAAAACATCCATAATGCTGCAGCATAATCCATTAGGGCCACTTCCCACTTCATTCACTAACCATCTGCCACCTGCATATAGTATTTTAAATGCAACTGGAATATACTATGTTACTTTCCTAGGACTAGCCTAACAGATGACTACAAACTAGGTCACTTGAAATAATTTAAATGTGTTTCCTAAAAATTCAGAAGAATTTTGAGATCAAGTTTTCAGTATGGTTACTTACTCCTGTAGATTCTGGGGAAATTATCAGCTCTGTGTCTCTCTTTTAGATTGCTGTAGTTGCTAAGAGTCCTTGGAATTCTTTAGATTGTGGCTTGCCCTACTCCAATCTCTGCCTTTGTGGTCACAAGGTTTCTGTGCCTCTGTTTCTGTGTGTCCTCTCCTATTATTATAAGGACTCCAGTCGTTAAATTTAGAGGTCACCCTTTTCTAGTATGAACTTAATAACTTCTGCAAAGACTCTATTTAAAAATAAAAATAGTCCTTTTCTGTGATTTAATGTGGACATTTTTTTCCTGAAGATATAGTTCACCCACTACATGTACAATGAATTATCTATTGATACTTGTATTTGTAGTGTGTGTGTGTACAAAACCTTAAATTTACCATTAAATATAGTTATATTTGAGGTTCACTTTTGACAATAAACTCAATTATTCTTACATCACATATACTAAATAGCATCTCCAACATTAGAGTAATACTGGAAATGACTAAGTTAAGATCAAACACGTTATTCTCTCAAATCCATATGAATGGCATCAACATATTGAGTTTATTCATTGTACTAAGACCACACGTCTTGTAAAACTGTATACATAGAACACATACAATATTGTGATTACCATTGTAGATACCATGTGAAACAAATGTGAGTGGTAAAATTAAACTTTTAAATAAATAAACTTGAATAAAAATATAGTTTTTGCCTTAGGAGACTCATAATGGGAACTGAAATAGATGAATTGCATATTTTGTAATACTCTATTCAGGAGATTGAACTTACTTGTTTTTTATCTGTATACTTGCTATATTTTTTTTCTATAGAAACAGAGATTTGTAATAAATTCCATTGATATATATTTTTAACTCATAGTAGTTTTCCAGATATTTTATAAAGGCCTAGGGTTACTTTTTTATTTTTAGATAGTTTTCTATTAATATTTTTATTTACTTTTTTTTAATTATTACAAAAGTTTATTTTTACATCATTTTGCACATTATTTTTTTCCCATCTCGATTGTAATTGCTGCAGGTTTCCCACCACCAAATAACCCGTGTGCCACCACCATAGTCCTGTGCACTTCCCTCCCTTCCCCCCCCCCATTTTTTATTCCATTCCCCACTACACCCCCTCAAAATGGCTCTGGTATATGGTTGTTCATTATTTTTTGTTATTTTCTTGCCTGGTCCATTATACTACTGCTATCAGTGAAACCATCCGGTATTTTTCTTTCTCTTTCTGGCTTATCTCACTAAGCATGATCTTTTCCAGCTCCATCCAAGTTGCTGCAAAAGACATGTGTTTC
>NW_004567145.1:3871924-3878778 GCF_000260355.1 Condylura cristata
ATGGTGATGGCACATGGGTGACTTGGTGATGGGAAACCCGCAGGGATTACAATTGAGATGGAAAAAAAATGTACAAATGATGTAAAAATAAAATTTTGTAATAAAAAAATCATTAAAAAAAAGAGTGACAGCTTTAAAAAAATTTTAGGAAAGTCATGGAATTATAGTAGATGATTCAGTGTAACTGAAGAAGCAAATATACAAAGAACCTGAGTAGAGAAGAAAAAACTGAGAACTGGAAAAATAAATAAATAAACATCTAAGACTATCCAAAACCATGAGAAAAGATAACATAAAAATCATGGGAATACCAAAAGGAGAAGAGTGAGGAGCAGTAAATGTTTTTAAAGAAATAAATGGAGGAAATGTTTAAAGAAAGGAATAAATGTACAAGATAGGGTTGTAAGAGAACCAAAGAATACCCAATAAAACAAATTGACAAGATATGAAGTGTTGCAATCTCCAAAAAATTAGGACAAATTTAGGATACTGAAAGTAGAAATATGAAAGAAGTAGACAACTTAAAATGTACCCTGATAAAGCTAACATTAAATGTATTTGAAAAAACACTATGAGCAAGGAAAGAATGGAATGGTGTGTTTGTAATACTTAAAAAGAACAACTGCCACTCAATAATACTCTTTTCTGCAAGACTCACCTTCAAATAGTAGGGAGGAATAAGATTTATTTAGACAAGAGAAGGTCATGATGTTTGAAACCACCAAATTGCAACTTCAAGAAATATTAAAAGAGTTTATTTATTGGAATCAAAAAGAGGAAAATACACACAAAATGCACATGGAAATTGATTAACCAACAAAAAAATAAGAAATAAAAGGCAGCCAAGAACAATCACATGTTAGTGATCACTGAATTCACCAATTAAATAACAAAATATTGAGTTGGATCAGGAAACACAACCATTTGCTGTGTCTACAGGCACACCTAAGTTCCAAACATCAACATAGGCTCAAAGTAAAGGTTTTGAAACAACCCTATAAACAAATGGTAGTCTTAAAAGTGCAGGGTTCATAAAAAATCAGTTGAAAGAGTTTTCCCATTTTAAAAATATAACATGAGACAGGGAGGGAAACTATATAACACCACAGGGAGTCATCTATCAAGAAGACATAAGATCTGTCAATGTATATGAACAAAATGAAGAAGCACCAAACTACAATTAACAACTATTAAAACTCAAAAAAAATTGATTTGTGTGTGTGCGTGTGTGTGTGTGTAAGAGAGAGAGAGAGAGAGAGAGAGAAGACTTCAACACCTCACACCCAACAGTGGACAGACTAGTCAGAGAACAAACAGGGATAAAATAGCCCTAAATAGAGAATTAGATATACTCGACCTTATAGATATATGCAGGGTATTGTACTGCCACAAGACAGAATACACACTTTACTCAAGTACAGTCATGGATTATCCAGAATAGATCACATTCTGGAACACACAGACACACACACACACTCACATTTATTTCAGAAAGATTGAAATCATACTCAGTATCTTCTCATACCATAAATGTATCAACAAAAGATCAACTATCATGAGAGAACAAGAACATATTTAAATATTTTAATACATGAAGCATGACCAAGACACTATCAAAAGACCAGTGGGTTAATGAAAAATAATCAAATAAGAAATTTAAAAATACTTTGAAAAAATGAAATGAGCACTTCATCAAAGCTATAGGAGGCCGTCAAAGAAATATAAAGATGGCAATATATTATAATATAGGTCAACATGAAAAAACAAGGCATACACAAAATAATAAAAACAACTTCTCACTTAACTTGAGTAATTAAAAAGGAAGGGACATTCAAAATCAGATGTCTGCAGTAGAATAGAAATAATAGAGAAGTGGTGAAACAAATTAAAAGATAGCACAAAAAGGTCAATTAACCAAAACAGGTTCATTGAAAAAAACTAACAAAGGCTAGCAAGTTTAATGAAGATAATAAGGGGGGAGGGGGAGTTTGAAGTAAAGAAAGAAAACATGAATCTTGCTAATCAACAAAAATACAAAAATTATGAACTAAATTCTTAACAAACTGAATTAATGAATTGATGAGTATGTCCACACAGTGAAATCTCTAGTGAATATTTATGTCAGTCCACATTCCTTTTTCATTTATTCTTTAATGCAACCCATTAAAGAGACCATTCCTAAGAAAAATGGGGCTCATACAAGGAACACAACGGTAATTCAACATCCACCAATCAATGAAAATCTCCACATCAAGAAAATTTTAAAAAATGGTCATATAAAGAAATGTTGAGAAATTATTTGATAAGACTCAACACTATTTTTGTTGGAAATCTTAAAAATCTATGGATGAATAATGTATCATTTGACATAATAAAAATACGAATCTGTAGCTAATATTCTCACATAAGGCAAGGATACCCATTCTCACTCATGATTTTCAGCAAAGTATTGGAAGTTCTAGATAAAGCAACTAGGTAAGAGAAAGATAAAATGAATCCAAGCTGGGAAATAAGTAAGATTTTGTTCTTTTCAGATGACATGATAATATGCATAGACAAACCTAGGATTAAACCAAACAAACTAGGTAAAAGACCTATACAAAATTGAGATGTTGTTGAAAGAAATAAAAGACACAAAGAAAAGAAAATTATTCCTGCTCATGATTGGAAGTATCAATATTGTTAAAATGACCACTCCACCAACATACAGATTCAATGCAATCTCAATAGAATCATCAATGACATGTTTCAAAGATATGGAGAAAATCCTAGTAAATTACAAATACCATTAATAGCAAAAGCAATCTTGACAAAGAAGAATGATGATGAAGTTATCATACTCCCAGCCCTCAAGACATATTATAGAATCACAATAATTAAAATGGTCTGATCCTGGAACAAAACCAGACACACAAACCAATGGAGAATAATTTAGGACCCATAAATAACTCCACACGTATATGGACAATTAATTTACATTAAATAAGCCAAGCTATTATACTAGAACAAAGATAAATACTTTAATATCATTTATGCAGCTGTATGCATAAGAATGAAGGTAGACCACAGTCTCACATCATATATCAGCATCAAGTCATATGTCAAGGTCATGAAATATTTCAATGTAAAAGATAAAACAATAGCAGAGAACATGCACAAAATTTCATAACATAACCTCCAGTGAAGACTTTAAAGTTTCATTCCTAACAGCAAAGGAAACAAAACAGTACATGAAGAGGTGGGATTACATCAGGTTAAATACGATGAATGGAAACATAACTAAAACGAAAGACCCTTTATTGAATGAATAGAAGAAAATATTTTTATGCCAGACCTCCAACAAAAGCAGACTTAAAAGATATACGAAGAAATCATAAAATTCTACAAAAACGAAACATAAAAGGATCAAAGGAACTAAAGTGATACCACTCCAAAGATGACATTAGAATGGCCAGAAGGCACATGATTAAATTTTCACAGTTACATGTTATTAGAAACATGAAAATCAATGTCACAATGAAATATTTCACACCTGTGAGAATATATCTTATCAAAAATTCCAGAAGTGGGCCCTCCCTGGTGGCAAACCGGGTTAAAGCACAGCACTAAGAAGCTAAAGTCACTTCTGCATGAGTTCAATCCCCACCCCGGAGGTGACCCACATGGTGCAGCAGACCTCTCCTGACCCAATTGCTGCTCCCCTCAGCAGTGTACTTTGCTAATCTGTCTGTTCTGCTCCTCAAGAGTCTCTGGTATATCCTCTCACCACCCCTGCACCTCTGCCCTGTTCCCCAGTTCTATGTGTACAAATAAAAAAATCTTCAAAAAAAAAAAAAAAAAAAGATTGTCATTGCCTTTATTGCCTTTCCTGGTGGCACAGCAGGTTAAAGCAAAACACTAAGGAACTAAAGCCACTTCAGCATGAGTTCAATCTCCTCTCAGAAGGTGATCAACATGGTGTGGCAGACATCTCCTGAACTGCCTGCTGTTCCTCTCAGCTGTGTAATTTGTCAGTCAGCCTGTTCTGCACCCCATTCTGTCTCTGGTGAATCCTCTCACTGCTCTTGCACCTCTGGCTTGTCTCCCAGTTTTATATTCATAAGTAAATTAATCCTTTAAAAAAATGCACTGTAAATAAAAGTTCATTAAACATGGATCTTCAGTTAGCCCAGTAATTACAACACTAGATATTTATTTAAAAAATAAATAAATAAAAATAAAAAAGGAAACTTACAGTCCCTTGTTTATTTTGACACTATTTACTTTAGTTAATTTATGTAAACACTTTATATGCCCCCCAAAAATTAGTGGGTCCAGAAATGCAGTATATATACACATTGAAATAGTAGTCAGTCATCAACATGACATGCTGTTTTTGGCAATGTGGATGAAGCTTCTAAGCATAATGCCTGGATGAATAAATCAGAATAAAGATAGATACTGAATGCTGTCACTAATATGTGGAATATAACTAGTGAATAGACATTATATACAGACTATGTGTGCGTACGTATACATATACATTGATGATACATTGATTGATTGATACATTGATGATAGATGATAGATAGATAGATAGATAGACAGACAGACACGATAGGTAATTCATTTGAAAAGAGGCAGAAATAATATTTCTTCACTAAAATCATTAGACCTACAGTCACAATTCAATTTGAAAACAATGTACCAAACAAGTAATTTTTTTTTCTTTAAGATTTTATTTATTTATTTATGTATACAGAATTGGTGTACAGGACAGAGGTGTGCGGGATGAGAGAATTCACCAGAGAGAGAGTGGGGAGCAGAACAGGCAGATGGACAAAGTACATTGCTTTGAGGAGCAGTGGGTGAGATGTCAGAGGTCTGCCATGCCATGTAGGTCAGCTCTGGGGCAGGGGATTGAACCCAAACTGAAGCAGCTGTGGCTAAGCTTCGCACTGCTGTGCTCCAACTCTCTGTGTCCCCACTTATTCTGCAACCAGGGAGGACCTACCGAACAAATAATTGTTTGCAATTCTGTTATCTTTAAGAAAATAGAAGATAAGGAATTGTATCATATTTTATGCTGTATGGGCTCAGAATTATCTTCAAATTTAAGACAAAGTATGTATAAGAAAGCTATTTATGCATATCACTTGTGATAATAGACATAAAATTAATTAACAAATAACAACAAGGAAATCTATCAATACATATAACATGATTGTGCATCGTGAAAAACTGTATGTAATAATCTCAAAATAGTAATAATCATACTTAATCAATATATTCATGGATTGTATATCATGGTAAACTTCACACTTTCTCCAGGAATGCAAGAATGACATTTTACCTAAAATCAGTCAATGTGGTTGGTCATATTATCAGAATTACAATGCAAAACAAAAACAAAAATAAACTAATATTTTAATAGGTGGGATTCAGATTGTAAACAAAGATAATGGTCTACATTGTAGATGGTATGACTGTCTATACAAAAATTTAAATAGAATCTACAAATGACTTATTTGAAATAAAATGTGACTTAGCAAGTTTGCAAATTACAAGTTCAAATAAATATTTTTTTTCTTTATGTTGGCATTTAACTTGGAAGCTATTTTCAAATATCTAAATATAGCTAATGATAATAAATATATATGTTTCTAATTTATTGATGAATGATTTGATAATGCATGGAAATAAATTCTGAATTTATACTGATGCAGAATGAAATGTTTAGATATAAGTGCATGTATATGTGTATGTGTGTCTTTTTATAAAACTTATAAATGTATGTATAATTGGTATGATGAAAACTAAAACACAGAAGAAAAACATTAACTTGGAAATATATGTTCATTGAATTACAGATCTAATATAGTTACAAGGTCACCTCCCTAAATATATATAAATATGCATAAATATATATAAATATACATAGTTGTATGTACATACACACACATAGGTGTATACACATATCTATATGTATATTTACATACATATTGGATTTTCATTGGAAAGTTTTCAATAACAAATTTTTCAAATTATCTTTCCATATGCCTCACTTCTCTTACTCTGTAATTTACAGTAACAATGGACTGCTGTGCTTCATTAGTATTTAATGGTGTCTAAGTCTCTTTTATTCACTTGTCTTCTTAATGTCATCTACACTCTGTATTATCAGTTGTTGTAGCTTCAATTAGTTGAATATTTTTTCTGTCAGTGCTAATAAAATATTGATTTCATCTCATTAACTTATATATTATTGTACTTTTCAAATACAGGCTTTTTATTCAGTTATTTGTTATTTTTTTTAAACTTTACTAAAATTCTTATTTGGTGAGATATTTATTATGTCTTCTCTCATCTTTTGACATTATTTCCTCTAGTTTACTGAACATATTTCAGTTTATTATTCATAATTAATTCATTTATTTTTAACTGAGATAAAATTCGAATAACACAATTAGTTATTAGTGTTCCCACTACCAACTTTCCACCACTACCATAGACCAGCCTTCCCTCATTGTTCTTATCCTTCCTTCACTTGGTTTCCCATTTCTGTAGCAAGTATTAGATTTTCAGCTTACCTTTATGTGACTATTTATTTAATTACTTTATATTACCCATATTATTGACACTTCTTGGTGTCTATCTTTCTGCTTCTGACATTTCACTTAGGATTCCAAAGTCAAAACTCCATCCATGTTGCTACAGTGATTTTTGTTTTTTTGTTTTGTTTAGTCACTGAGAAGAATTCTATTGTGTGGATATACATGAACAGCTAAGTCTATATCAAATTTACAATGAAATAAACCATAATTAAAATCATAAGATACCCTATTGAATGGGAGAAAATACTTGGATAACAAACA
>NW_004567145.1:3879058-3888731 GCF_000260355.1 Condylura cristata
CTCCGGGGCGGCGGCAGGCGGGAATCAAACTCATGCGGAAGTGGCTTCAGATTCTCAGTGCTGTGCTTTAACCCGCTGCGCCACCAGGGAGGGCCAATCACTTTATTTTTTAAAGATTTATTTATTTGTGCATGCAGAACTGTGGCACAAGCAGAGGTGCAAGGGCTGTGAGAGGATTCACCAGAGACACAACAGGCAGATCCATGAAGTACAGTGCTGAAGGGAGCAGCAGGTGGGTCAGGAGAGGTCTGCTGTGCCATGTGGATCACCTGGGGGCAGGTGGGGATGGAAATCATGCAGAAGTGGCTTTGGCTTCTTAGTGCTGTTTTTTTTAACCTGCTGCACCACAGGATGGGGGGGCATTTAATCACTTTTAACTATCACTCTCTTTCTCCCACCGCAGCTCCCAGGTTAGACTGTTATATATAAGCACAAAGAGGGGAGAAAAGACAATTTTCTGTGGTGGTGGAATTGGATAAGTTGGTGTTGGGTACACTACAGTGGTGAAACCTGATGGAGTTATCCCAATGTCAGCACAGTTATCAATCAATCAATAAAATATTTCAAAAAAATGTTCACTAGATATGTATTATTTAAATTATATATACATAGATATTTTATTTGCATGAATTGTGACATTTCTGTTGACGACTCGACAGCTTAAAATCATATAAAGTACCCTTATGTAGATCAGGACCCATCTCCAACATTACAGTTTGTTATTCTTATTATGACTAGTCCAGTAAGTGGGTGACTTTCTCTAATGAAATCTTTAAAGTCTTTTGGCTTGTATCATTATCCTTAAAATCTCTGCTTGGTTATGTTAATGATCATCAAATTATGAGCATAGATCTTGAAATTATTGAAATTATAAGTTTCACAGCCTTTGTCAAGGAGTCTCCTTCAATATTGTAAAGGAAATTTAGAACTATGATCCATTTTTTATTTCCTTTTGAGAAGAAAACTGAGGTTGCCAGTGGCAAGAGTTTAGATCTTTCTCAGGTCTTTTTAGTTATGTGCAGAGTTCTATGCATTCACATGAACTTCCTGATTCCTAGTAATATGTTGGAACTTTCCAAAGTAACCCACATATAGCTAACTAACCAGTGTGTTCTTTTCAATTTGAACACAGTAAGTAAGTCTCAGGTATAGTTGAAGAACAGGGACTTTGGCACGATAAGGTGTGGGAAATGATTGCATGTGGAGAAATGGTTACAGTAGGAATGATTCCCAGTTCCTCCAATGGATGACTCAATTTCTGATAATCACCTTATAAAAGTAAAGACTAGTAGAATTAAAACTCACTTAAACTATTAAAGAAAAAATAAATGTGTTAATCAGCTTCTTTTTTGCTATAACTATTATTGCCACCTCAGGCCATTGTGGCATTAAGCAATTATTGTTTATCACAAGCATCCCTGAGAAAATTTACTTGCACTCAATGAACTTTGAATCAGGTGATGGAAAGAAAATATTTTGCACTAGCATTTTTCATAAGGTTGCCAATCTTGCAATATTTTCCATGATTTAGAGTTGTGTTTTGCTTCAATGTGTTCTGTCTAATGAAATGGCTGTTATGTTGATAGTTTTTACATTAAGGGTTTGTGTAGTTTGCATGTGTGCTTAATTGCATGTATTTACTTGATTGGTTTATATCACTGTGGGTTATTCAGATGAGTAGGTTCATGCCACCTCAGATATGCATAACCACATACTGCCAACCCCTGAGCACCCATATCCTTTTCTCTATACTATTGGACCCCTTTCTACTTGGGTGTTGGTAAAACATAAACATATATAAGCATTCATACCACTTTATAATCAAAATAATACTATGTAGCTCTGAAAAATAAATAGTAGCTTTGAGTCTAAAATAAGTGGAACTTAAAATGATCATATTAGACTCCAAAAGAAGCTATCACAATATATAAGCACACACAGGGAACCTCTTAAAAACAACTATATCTGAGACTTACTTATTGCGAGTTTGAACCCAAATGAAAACACCCTGGACTAGAAGGTAGATAACTGAGGAGGAATCTGGAAAACCCAGGTGCCTGGAATTTCCTTGGGCTGCAGGAACCACTTTGCCCCACACTAAACCCTGGAGGTGAAGGGGTATGGCTCAGCTCATGAATGGAGCCCAGGCTGCTGAAAGACTGCAATTCTGATCCACAACACCTGGGTAGGGGGAAAAGTGCTGAAACTGCAGACCCGATTGGGAGGACCTGAGCGCCATGCAAAGACGCTGATCAGCTTGAACAGCTCGGGAACCGGCAAGATGGCGGCAGAATAGACACTGAGAGGACTACATCCAAATTTGCATGGCATTATATAAAAACGGACTATGGACTTACATGCTACAACTTTCAACCCAATGAGAATGCCCTGATGTCACTAGAAGGAAAATAACCGAGGGAGAACCAGTGATTGGGAAGTTCCTATAAGAGAAGCCGCACAGGCAGGATTAGCTGAACCCTGCAACTCTGGTCTGGGAATGCCAGCTGCTCCCTACTCACTGGGCTCCTTTAAAAATCTAGGCGCCCGATGCCAGGAAGCACTGCAGAGGGAAACTGCCTGAGGCGGCAGCTGTGGCTGCTTGGAAGACTTTTGTCTCAGCCCTGCTACAACCCTGGAGATAAACTGAGACAATTCAGCTATGGAGAGGAAACCAAATTGTGGGAAAAGGCTACAACTCAGAACCAGGGACCCGACTCAGAAGTGTTGCTGACCTTTGCCCCAGCAGCCACAGATGTGTTGCCTTCCTTTGCCCCAGCAGCCCCAACAAAACCCTGGATATAAACTGAGACAACACAGCTAGGTGAGTGGATCCCAAGCTGCTTGGTGGGGCGGAGGGGACAAACAAACAAACAAAAAACTGCTCTACTTAGAGTCCAGGAGGCAAAGAGGAACTCTAGCCCTACCAGCATATCCTACCCCCACAACAGAGATCTTAGACTAGACAACATTACAACATTAGGGTTTGGTCAGGTCTTGGTGACATTCTTAAGGCTTGGTCAACAAGACTCACAAAACCCTTGAGTTAAAGAGGGGAAAAAAAAAAAAAAAACAGATGGGACCCAACCACAGACCCAACCCTAGGATAATGCAGAAATTTTAACAATCTTGCATTGGCACATTCAACATAGAGAGGCCCTAGGAAGTACCCCAAATTGGAGATTTGCTCAGGGGTCTACCTGCTTACCACATCTACCCACAAAAACTGTGGTAAAACCCTGGAGTTAAGAAGCAATACAAGCTCACATATAGAAACAAATAGCTCAAAGAAACAATCTAATGCCCCACCTTAAAGAACTGGAAAAAGAACAACAACCCAAAAGCCAGCATAAGGCAAGATATAATAAAAGTCAAATCAGAAATAAATGAAATGGAAGTCAGGAAAACAGTCCAAATAATCAATGAAACCAAAAGTTGGTTCTTTGAAAAAATAATCAAGATAGATGGACCACTAGCAAGACTCACAAAGAAAAAGCAAGAGAAAGCACAAGTAAACAGAATCATAAACGAAAGAGGAGAAATCACAACAGATCCAGCAGAAATCAAAAGAATAATCAGAGAATACTATGAGAAACAATTGGACAATTTAACAGAAATGGGCAAATTTCTACAACTCTACAACCACCCAAAGCTAAATAAAGAAGAAATAGAACAGCTAAACAGACCAATTGCAAGCAAGGAAATAGAAGAAGTAATCAAAACACTCCCCAAAGTAAAAGTCCAGGACCAGATGGATTTACAAATGAATTCTACCAAACATTCAGAAAGAACTAGTGCCCATTCTACACAGACTCATCCAAAAAATTGAAAAAATGTTCAACATCACTTGTAATAAGGGAGATGCAAATTAAAACCACAGTGAGATACCACCTCACCCCAGTGAGAATGGCACATCTTCAAACAACTAGCAAAAACAAATGTTGTCGAGGATGTGGAGAAAAAGAAACTCTCCTGTACTGCTGGTGGGAATGCAAATTAGTACAACCACTATGGAAAACTGGAGGTTCCTGAAACTGCTAAACATGGAGCTTCCCTATGACCCAGCAATCCACTCCTAGTTATCTACCCAAAAGACACAAAAACCTGATTGAAAAAGATACTGCACCCCCATGTTTATTGCTGCTTTATTTACAATTGGAAAAATATGGAAGCAGCCCCAATGCTCAAAAGTAGATGACTGGATAAAAAAGAAGTGGTACATATATAGAATGGAGTATTACTCAGCAACCAAAAAAGAGAAACACATGTGTTTTGCAGCAACTTGGATGGAGCTGGAAAAGATCATGCTTATTGAGATAAGCCATAGCAGGAGTATAATGGATCAGGCGAGAAAATAACAAAAATAATGAACAACCATATACCAGAGACATTTTGTGGGGGTGGAGTGGGGAATGGGATCAAAAACTGGGGGGTGGGGATGGAAGTGCACGGGATTATGGTGATGGCACATGGGTGACTTGGTGATGGAGATTACAAGTGAAATGGAAAAAAAATGTACAAAATGATGTAAAAATAAATTGTTATAAAATTTAAAAAAAGGATCATATTAAGGGAAATAAGTCAGAAAATTTAAACTATATTTTGGATATTTTAGTTCATATATGGAATATAAATATTCAAAGAACACACATAACAAAGTACAATAGCAATTTTGATCTCGGTGAAAGAATTATTAGCTTACCAGAGGCAACAGTGGGTCGGCCAGATTGAGGGCAGGAGGCAGAGTGGAACAGCATGGGTAGTGTTGTACATGGTGAATGGAATATTGGCACATATGAAAAAGCAAAAATGTAACCCCATTGAGTTTTCGCTCTATGATGCTATCTGCAGTCATTGTAGCATAAATTTAATCTCAAACTAGGGAGATGACACACATAGTACAGCAGACCTCTCGTATTTCCTGCTGTTCCCTTCAGCAATATATTTCAGTAGATCCTCCTGTTCTGCTCCCCACTTTATCTCTGGTGAATTCTCTCACCCCCACCCCACACCTCTCGTCTAATACGCAGTTCTTGTGTGCATAAATAAAAATGAAATAAATATTTAAAATTTCTAACTCCTAAATTATAAGAACTTAAAAATTACATATTAAGTCATTTCAAAATATATCATAATTTAAATATAAGCCTAATTGCTAGTATAATTTGTGTGTATTATGTGTTATAGACAGTGTTTATATTTTACTAACACCTATATGTTGAATAGCTAAGTATTGATCAGTTAATATTTGGATATGAGTTAATTAGGGATAAATAATGTCATGAGGATTGAGAACTGGTATGATGGAATTAACAGCCTTACAAGAAAAGGTAATGTTCACTTTTTTCTTTGCTTGCTTTCTCTCTCTCTCTTTCTCTCATAAAGAGAAGAAGGCCATCTGCAAATCAGCCATTATGTTGCCCTGATCTTCAAATTACATTTCCTAGAACTGTGACAAAATACATTTATGCTGTTTAAAACACCCATTTAAAATTTATTTATTTAAGCGTATAAGAGTTGGCATAGAGGCCAGAAATGAAGGGGGTGAGAAGATGCAACATAGACTGAGTGGAGATTAGAATAGGCAGAGTGATTGAAACACGCTGCTGAGAGGAGCAGTAGGGTGAAAGGAGAAGAGACAGCAGCGGAGAGACAGAAGAGGTCTGCTGCAACATACAGGTCAGCTCCCTGGCCAGGGAGCTGCAGCCTAGGTTTCAATGGGTGTAGACAGCTTCCCAGTGCTGTGCATTGCACCACAAGGGAGCTCCAGCCATAGAAGATGAATGTACTACATACAATAATTTCTAAGTTGCCAATATTATTGAAAACATAATGAAACATATTTATTTTTCCCAGCCCTGAAACAATACTTTAAAGTAGAGAAACATGGGCAAAAACAGTGCCATTAATGAATTAGTGAAATTGAGAAGAAATTTTAGAGATATTATAAAATAAAATAACATGGATATGGAAAATACAAGAGGTTGTACAAAAGAAGAGCACACACTAAAGTTTCCTTCCTTTTTTAAGATGAGTATTTCAGAGGCTGTGCTAAAAACTCTTGATTCCCAATAAGAAAAAAATATTTGGACAAAAAATAAAACTGCAAACAAGATATTTCTATACACTTTTCTCATTTTTATTTGAATTCCCTATAATTTATTTCCCTTTTCAAAAAAAAAGCTTTATTTTTATTTATTTATGCAAACAAGAACTGGGGTACAGGCCAGAGATGTGGAGTGAGAGTATTGACCAGAGACAGAGTAAGGAGCAGAACAGGCAGATTGACTGAAATACACTACAGAGGGGAGCAGTGGAGAGAAAGGAGAGGTCTGCTGTGCCATATATGTCACCTCCCTGACAGGGAATTTTCCTGCATTGGCTTCATAGTACTAAGACCTTAAACCCTGTAGCTTCAGGGAGAACTGAATCTCCTTTAATTTATTAGGGAAAACAATGCACTCAAAAACTCAGAGATAATGTGGCTAGTTCATTTCTTCAGTCATGTTAACAAATTTATATAATAACCTTATAAAATTGATTAGTGGAGAAAAAAAAAATTGGCACAGAAGAAAAAAGATTTTTTTTAAATTTTAAACAATATTTTCAACTCCATTATCTAATTTTTGACATTTAAAAACTCATATCAACAAAATGTGTAACAAAGTACCTCTATAAAAGAAGCCCATTTCAAACTAAACATGAGAAATATCAATAAATTTATTTAACTTCTACATAAAAAAATATTATATACAATACTGAACATTTTATTTATCACTTTTGCATATTATTTATCAGTGAAATAACAGGATCCTCACAACTGCCCTGGAACTGTGCTGCAAGGTGTTTTTATTTTGGAGTTGAGATGTGTGGATTCAACCCATTGTGTGTGGATATTTCCCCTCCTATGGGGAAAATACCAACCCAATTTAGATTCAGGTCAGGGCAAGGTTCCAGGGAGTCATGTCTGGAACCAGCCAGGACATGACTCCCTGGAACCAAAAACCAAGAGCCTGCCCTGATCTGAATGCAGGTTGGGCTGATATTCCCCCTTTTACATTTGTCTTTAGGATTCTGAAACGGATCAGGAAGATATAAGATAAATAGCCCAGTCAGTTCCAACTCTAATTCATTAGTTAATTAATCTGAGTGAAACATGGAAAAAGAGCTTCATGGGGATAACTTGTCCATTAATATGCTTAATATTGAAAACATTCCATCAGAATTATAGGGTACAAGATCTTATGGGTGATATAAGACAGAGTGAGAGCCAGTTTGATTCTTCTCCCAGCTTCTGAACAACCTCCAAAGAAGGATTTGGCAGAAGGCTTTTGAAGACAGAAGCACCTCTATGGGATTCAGCAGACCTCTTTGCGATGATGACCTCCAGATTTCCGGACTTCCAGGCCTTTAGACCACAAAACCTGTAAACCTTTATAGACCTACACGTAGACTTGGCACTGCCTCAAGTCCTGCTTCTGATATCACCTTCAAGGAGCATATTAGGCTCAACCCATATTAGGCTCAAAAAGCTGACCAGAGCCTCCGGTTCTTCAGCACCACTTCCTGGTGCTGTCGAGTCTGTCACTGGTCTGGAATCCTGCCCAACCTTCAGGCTGCTGCTGTGGGCTGCTGCAATGTCGCCTCATCTTCCAAACAAAGGCTACAGAGTGACTTTTGTTTGGGACACGGTGCACACTCTATGGGTGAGACTGCTAACCAGTTGTGATTTTAAATCTCCTTCCTTTTCCTCAATATCCTGTTTGTGAAATAAACTCAGTTGTTGTTTGAAGAAAATGAGTGGTCCTACAATTGTATGCATGAGTGAGGAACCATTTGCAGTGACCTCTCCCACCTTGGGCACAGTCTTTTGACATTGATTCACACTTATTTGCCACTATTCAAACACTGTTTGAGCTAGTTAAATGGCTTTTAATACTATTGTAATTGTGTTTTGTACTGTTTTAATTGGCAGCTCTGGTGGAACTGGATGCCAATGTTTGACCAACTCAAGGGTCCTTATCTTTCACTGGTCACCTTGAAATACAAAGCAATTGCATGTCACATGGTCGAATTTGATTTGAGCCAATTGGGAATAAGTCATGAGTTCAGTTGTCAATTTGTATGGCTCTTTTCCCCTCCACTTCCTGTTCCTTCTACCTTTCTCTATTTACATGCTCTGTTATTACACATATAATAAGTTCCAGTGTAAAGAGATTGATGTTTATATTATGAGCATATAGTTGGGGTCATTTATAGGTTGAAATTTGGAATTTATGCTTCTGGGATTCCTGTTGGCTATGTTGGAACACATGTTATTTAGTTCCAAAGGAGATTAATCTTCCGTTGAGAACATGTGTAATAGCAGATTCTAAAAATTTGGAAAAGTCAAAGACCCATTTTTTGATGGCATAGAGAAAAGGGGTACATCATTCTGTTCATCTTATTATTAGAGTTAGTGAGTCACATTGAACCCACTAGTGGAGAATTCCTTCCATGTAGCCAGTGTTACTTCCAAAGAGGCTGTAAAGGCTCTCTACATATCACCACCCCCAGGAATGGGGATGGATTGACTTCTCATATCAGATGAAATACCTAACCGGGTGAAGGGAACTACTCAGGACAGTTCTCCATAAGATCCCAATGGGATGATGAATAAGTCTTGTATAAGTCTTATGAGTATCATTGATCTTATAAACCTTTTGATATTAGGGATCTTTTGAATTAGAAAAGTTATTTCCATCCAATAGGGCTGGACTTGGTCTTGCCAACTGGGGGGCATAGTGGCAACTCACCAGGTTGAATGTTCCAGTGTCCTTATTCCTGATGTAACACCCCATCTTAGGTCTGACTTAGCCAGTGCAGACCTCATTGGTAGCCTGGTGCCCAATGCACAACCTCAGCCTACAAAGAGAGCTAGACCTGCCCCAGGGAGAGTGTATGGTCCCATTCATGTTGCTATAACTAGCAAGAGTCTGTTATTATTATTATTATTATTATTATTTTATTATTATTATATTTATGCATTCAGAACTGGGGTCCAGGCCAGAGGTGCAGGGGGTGAGAGTATTCACTAGAGGCAAAGTTGAGAGTAGAACAGGTAGATAGAGGAAGTACACTACTGAGGGGAACAGCAGATGAGACAGAAATTTGCTGCACCATGTGGGCCACCTCTGGGGCCAGAAACACTGATTGAACTTGCACTGAAGTGGCTGTGGTGAATTTGCAGTACTGTGTTTTAACCAATTTTGCCACCAGGGAGCATCTGAGTCTGTCTTTTGGAATAAACTTACTGTGAAACCCAGACTAGCATTTCTATGAAGATGTTGTGATGATTTGTTACCTTCCATACACCTCAACATTTAAGAAATGCTCTCTGAACCTCTCAGAAGTCATATACAAGAAAACGATCTAGAGAAATAAAACCATCAGCTTTGAATCTAGATTGCCTTGCCAGCTGATGACTCAGTTGTCTCACCTCACCACTGACTTCCACATTTTTTTCAATAGTATTGTAACTCTTACTTGATCTTGGCGATGGAGATAATAACCATTGTCATGTAAATATTGTAATGATAAGACAATTCAAAGCAAGTCAAATCAAGCTTTTTTTCCAAACTGACCACATGTTTATTCCCTATTCTTGTGGGTGCTGAGTGTGGAGTTGCAAAAAAAA
>NW_004567145.1:3888831-3892080 GCF_000260355.1 Condylura cristata
AAATATTTCCCCAATGTTTGAAAGGTCTCAAGCTGACTTAAATCAAGTTATAAGTGGTTATTCCAAAGTTAGGCAGCCTGCCAAATCTATTTTGAAGCCTCTTGCCGCCCCTGCACCTCTGGCCTATACCCCAGTTCTGTATGCATAAAAAAAAAAAAAAAAAAACAAAACATATCCCCAATGTCATATGACATAATAAAATCAAAATACAATCACCACTGCTGAAAAAATAATAAATAATTCCAAAATTTAGCAACCTGAAACAGGAAAAAAAAAACAATAAAACATTTTGGTCACAAATTTGCAACTTGAGTAGAGTTCATGAGGGAGGGTCACTTCTGCTACATAACATAGGCTCCCAGGCAGCTGTAGTGAAGATGGGGCACTCTGACATATGGTGAAATGGTAATCATCCATGTTTTGTGCTATCTGACACATGGCTAAAACATGACTGTGCCTGACTGGCCAATGGCTTCTTGATAACTGACAAATAACTATTACATTACTGACGTATGGCCGAAATATGACTGTCAGATGACTGACACATAACTGGCATATGGCATGGCCATCACATGACCAACCCATGTCTGAAAAATGGCTGCTGCTGACAATGAGAGCCAAGTCCCAACTACATGTTCCTCTCTATGACTCCACGGATGTTTGAGTTTTCTTTTTGTATGCATTCAACGAAGTGACCAAAGAAGAGTTGAAGTTTTCCAGATTCTTTAGGATCAGGGATTCAATGGCCATGTCACATTGGCCAGTTTTTGTTTGGTGAGTAGCCACAGACTTGACATTTCTTAGATGGAGGAGTGCCCAAGAATTTGGTGGTCACTATTTATAGTTATCTATAAAAATATTTTTCTTTGTCATGGTCTAAGATACTCAGCTGGTAATTTTATACTGATGTTATATTTGCATTTACCTAGAATTTTGAGAGATATCCACTAATTTCAGATATGTGACCATTGTTTAAATATTTTTATGCAACATATTCAAGAGGGTTTTCCAAGAATATCAAATGTGTATTATAAACTATAACGACTTTGTGTATACATATAGACATGATTATATATATATATATATATATATATATGCCCATATGTATACATAAATATATAAACACACACAGGCACACACATATATATTATTTCAGGTATTATACTTCTGTAGAGTATATGACATACTTGTAGTTCTTTAACAAAATGCTGTGATTAAAATGAAATAAATTTACTTTATAATCTAAACTTGTTTCCATTTCTATTAATTCTTCTTCATTACCACAACTGAAATCGTATGGAAAAATTAAACATGGGTATTTTGTTTTGTGTGTTATACTCCAAGTAGCACTTAAAAAAGAAAGTATTTGTGAAAAGACATGTTTTAAGCTAACTTCTAAATATTAATAATGTAAAAAGACTGCTCTTTCAGTTTTGCTCAGTAAAAAAGAACTCTCATGACATTCAAGTCTCAGCTGTCCATCCTGTGGTCTAGACACACAAGCAAATGCTAATAAGACTATTCACAGGTTAAAGTAAAATTTAGCATGTCCACTTCATTTTTGTGGAAGGAGAGTAACTAAGTAATTGGGATGGAACAATGAAATATTTCTTGCCATCTTTGTAGATTGGAGGGATAGTACTGAAGATCTTTCTGTTCTGGATCTTTACCCCCAATAGTCGAACTGAACAATGGTTTGTGAATGTTCCACTAAAGCTTAATTTACGTCTGCTAGTGAATAGCCTTTATTTAGTGGCACTTAGACATAAAATCCCTCATAATGAAATATGTAATTTCCAACTGTATTTATTAAGTCTAAAATATGCTACAGTATTCTACACTGTTCTCTTATTCCTATTTTGTAAAAGTATCATATACTATAACATGGATACATAGAAGACTGTAAAACATAGATATATGTACATTTCAAAGCTAATGAAAACATTATTTCCTAACACACAGTTTAAGAACTATTTTGGCTCTCTCTGGTTAAGTCCCACCACTATGAAGCTATCTGCAGCCACTGCATATGGCTTAGATCCTTGGTCAGGGAGGTGACCAACCTATTGCTCCCCTCAGCAATGTATTTCAGTAGATCTATCTGTCCTGCTCCCCACTCTGTCTCTGATAAATCCTCTCATCCCTGTATTCTCTGGCCTGTACCCCAGCTGTTGTGTGCACATATAAGTAAATATTTAAAATATAAAAAGTAAGAACTATGTCAATATCACAAACCATGAATTGACCTGTCTTCTCCTTGTTTACATGTCCTCTTTCTTCAAGAGGCAATCTCAATCTCAATTTATTCTCTCTGTGTAGCTAAGTCTTTCTTCAATTTTCATGAGTTTCTCTGGTAATATTTTGTTTGGAACAATGGTTTTCTTGGATTATAACTTCTTATTCATTTTCCCTAGTGAGTGTTTTCCAGTTATTATTTCTTTAATTAGGTTTTCTATTTACTTTTCCTTTTCTTCTTTTTCTGGAATCCCCATGATTCTGCTCCGAAAGAACACTTAACACTCTTTTCATTGTTTTAATTATAGTATCTTATTCTATTTTTGTATCTCTGATATTTACACATTCATGAATTATAACTGCTGCGTCTGCTAATTTGCTATTATGGCCTTCAATTATATATTTTAATCAACTATAATGTATATTATATCATAATTTCTGAATGTAAATATCTTATATGTTCAATATTTTTGTCATCAGTGTTTGCAAGACTATTGTCCTAAATGCTGTTTGCAAGACTATTGTCCTAAATGCTTCTTCATTTTTGACTTTGTATCAATTTTAATAATGGACAGTTTTAAACTATTATTATCATCATTATTTATTACCATCATTTTTCTTGTTGGAAACAGAAACTCCACAATTTTTTCAAGACTAAACCTCCACTCCAAAAAAATACTACAAGAAGGCCTCAAACCAAATCCAACAGAAGAATGAACAAGGGCAGTTCAAAACAGGACTAAAAACACAAAAGGACCAAAATGGCAAATGTAGGTGAATTGATACTGGTGAAGGAGAGTAGTTATGAAAGTGGACCAAAGCAGTAGGGATCAAAGAGTTACATCCAATAGATGTAGGGGTTTGAAATTCATGTTTCCTGATATATTTTGGTGCTCTTTCATTTGGTGCATATATGTTGATGATCATTATGTCTTCTTGTTATATTTTCCCCTTAATCATAATGTAGTGGACTTCTGTGTCTCTTTTAGCCATTTATTTATTTATTTATTTATT
>NW_004567145.1:3892306-3894954 GCF_000260355.1 Condylura cristata
TGAGGGGAGCAGCGGGCGGGTCAGGAGAGGTCTGCCACGCCATGTGGTCACCTCCAGAGCAGGCGGGAATCGAACTCATGCGGAAGCGGCTTTAGATTCTTAGTGCTGTGCTTTAACCCGCTGTGCCACCAGGGAGGGCCTTTGGTCCATTTTTTTGTAGAATTGTTTTCCATCTCTATTTTCAATCTGTTTTTATCTTTTGTAGTTAGGTGTGTTTCCTGCAGACAGCAGAACATTGGATTCTGTTTTAGACATTTACATTTAGAGATAGTATTGATCTTAAGAATAATTCCCTTACACAATAAAACACAGTTCAGTCATGTGAACTATTGCAGACTCTGTGACAACATAAACAAATGGAATTCAGTGGAAGGAACTATACACTATTGTAGAAAAACACCTCTGTTTTTTCCATACTGGAAATCTTAACCTGGGTCAAAACTTGTGCTGGAAATTTTGACATAAATTTTGCTACTTAAATAAGGTGTAACTCAAATAATTTCTTGCTCTTTTCATAGGCATCATAAACTGAGATCCATCACATCTTACTCCTTAGAAAGTCCTGGTGCTCTGTTCTTACACTGGTATTTTTTTGTTCTCAGTCAACATAATATTTACAGAGAGGTTTTTGTTTCTTATAATATGATGTAATATCAAACAAGATTTACACTTCCACTTAAATAATTAAGCATAAAAGAAAAATTCTATTCGCTAAGACATAGTGTTGCTATTATTGACTGGCATTTTTTCTGGATGTCCTTTCTGGGATGGCTGAGGAACTTCCAGTCACTTCAGTTGTGGAGGATATTCTGAGTTGTGCATCGTTTCAATATGCTATTTTTCCAGCCCCCACTGTGTAGAATTATGTCTGTCTTCTCAGACTGTAACAGTAAGTGGGTCTCTTGTGGTGTTCAGCCTCACCTAGTAACATTTTGAGTTCTTGTCTCTGGAAGGTGCCTGTTGATTTTTGTGGCCTTTGGATGTCTTGGGTTCCCTCTATGCCTGGATTTTTCTGTGGGGTGTGTGGTGCATTAGAAGCTTTGTAGTTCTTCCTGAAGCTAGGCCTATGATTTAGTTAGTAGCTGGTTTTCTGTGCACTTTGAGCCTTTCTGACTCACAAGTCTTCAGGCTTCTGCTGTGGGAGTGGGAGATACAGTGGTGCAGGGAGTGCCAGAAGGGCTGTGATCCTCTCAGCTGAGCAGGCTCAGTCCTCCCTCTGTACTTCCAGTGATCTTTGTGTCCAGTTCAGTCTTTCTCTGAGCAGTGTTTTCCCACCACTTGGGGTCTTCTCACAGAGCTGAATTTTCTCTCTTTAACTCCAGGACTTTACTGTAGATTATGTGGGTATCTTTGGTAGTTAGGTAGAACCCGTAGCAAGACCCTCCATCTGAGGCACTTCCTAGGGTCTCTCTATGTTAGGAAGTGCGTGTGGAGGGTCGGGCTTGTGGTTGAGTCCTGTCTGTCTGTTTGTTTGTTTATTGGTTTTATTTTGTTTTTCCTCTTTTACCTCTGGGGCTTTGTTAGTCTTGCTGACCATGCCTTAGAGATGGCGCCAAGACCTGACCATGCCTTAATGGTGCCTAGTCTCAGTTCTCTGCTGTGATGGTTGGGAGATACAGGGAACACTAGAAGTGCCCCATTTGCCAGGTCCTCCTCCCCACCTCCTGGTCTCTGAGTGCCCACTCCCAGCCATATTCCCCCCCTGCCACTTGGGTTCTACTCACCAAGCGAGTTGTCTCAGTTTATCTCCAGGGCTTATTGGAGCTGGGCCAGGGTCTGTGGCGTTTCCTAGAGCCTGGGAGCCTGGAAAGTCCTGAATAAGAGCTTCAGTCTTTCTTCAGCTGAACTGAGGTGTCTCAAATCTGGTTTGAAAAACAGTAAGTCTCCCTCTGCAGCATTTCCTAGTGCCTGTGCACTTCAGAATCGGGGCTTCCTAATCACTGAGTCTCCCTCAGTTATATTCCTTCTAGTGAGTCCAGGGTGCTCTCATTAGGGTTGTGACTCATAGCATGTAAGTCTACAGTCTGTTTTTAGTCTTATATTACTGTGTAAGCTTGGGTGTAATGATTTTTGACATCTTCACTCTGCTGCCATCTTTCCAGATCTTGCTATTATTTTTTTAATAAATACCGAACTGGGTATAATCAGAGGTCAGGGCAGTGAAAGCTTTCACCAAAGACAGAGTGGGGAGAAGAACAGATACTTCAAAGAAGTACACTGCTGAGGGGAGCAGCTGACAAATTAGGAGAGGTTCACCACACCATGTAGATCACCTCCAGGGCTTTGGATTGAACTTACACTGAAGCAGGTGTGTCTAGCTTGCAGTACTGCATCCTAACCCATTGCTCCACTAGGGAGGGCCCTGTCCTGGTATTATTTTAAACAAACTAGGTTTTGGATTTTTTTTCCTACATTTTTTCCTTTTTTTTATTACAAAGTTTATTTTTACATCATTTTGCACATTTTTTTTTTCCATCTCGATTGTAATCCCCGCGGGGTTCCCATCTCCAGATCACCCCTGTGCCACCACGCTAGTGCCATGCATTTCCCTCCCTTCCCCCCACCCCCGTTTTTGATCCCATTCCCCACTCCGCCCCCACAGAATGTCTCTGGTATATGGTTGTTCATTATTTTTGTTATTTTCTCGC
>NW_004567145.1:3914113-3927821 GCF_000260355.1 Condylura cristata
CCGGGTTTTCCCCAGAGTTCCCTTCTGGGAGCTCCCCAGTCGCCGATTCCCTCGCAGTTATCTACCTTCTAGTGAGTCCAGAGTGTTTTCGTTTGGGTTAAAACTTGTAGTAAGTGAATCTATAGTCCGTTTTCAGTCCTCAATTCCTATGCAGGCTTGGACGCGGTGATCTCGGCGTCTTTACTCTGCTGCCATCTTCTGGAAGTCCCATTTTTTCTCTTTTTAAAAAAGGCTAAGGTTCCTATTGTATTTGCTGATAAGTTGTGGCTTTTTTTTTTTGCATCAGTTTTGTTGGGCATGTCTGGAAGAACAAAGGCTGATGTATTCACTCTGCCACTGTTTTGATGGGTTCTCTGATTTCCTATTTTATATTGACTTTATAAGTTCAAGAGTTAGTGGAAAGGTGAATGAGTTAAAAAACACATTCAAGCCCTCCCTGGTGGTGCAGAGGTTTGAGCACAGCAGTAAGAAGCTAAAGCCACTTCAACATGAGTTCCATCCTGCCCTGGAGGTGATCCACATGGGCAGCAGACCTCTCCTAACCCACCGGCTGCTCCCCTCAGCAGTGTACTTTGTCAGTCTACCTGCTCTGATACCCACTCTATCTCTGTGCATCGTCTCATCGCCCCTGCACCTCTTGTCTGCATCCCAGTTCTGTGTGCATAAATAAATAAACTTTAAAACAAAAACACATTCAATGCACCATTTTATCTGTTTGTGAGCTGAGTAGAGTTAGCTAACAATGCAAATCATCATACAGAAATGGAGTAATTTTTTTTCATCTAAAAAAAACACATAAAGTAGATATACAAAACAATATATTTTTAGATTTTGTTAATGTTTGCTATGTTTGTATTTATTAGTGTATATAAATTTAAGTTAATATATGAAATAAGTCTGTAATTTTTCCCTTTTAGTTCTTTCTTTGGTTTTATTTAAGGATAGGTTTCCTTTCACACTATTTATATTTAAAATTTTAATCATATAATTTCTTATTTTTTTCATTGAAATTCTCCTCCTTTGTTCGTATTCAAGATTATTTTGCATCAATATGCATATATATACAATTTTATGTGAATATTATACTGTTTATTATAATACAATTTTTCAATAATACCATTGCAAACATAGTAATAATCCCTTAGTATAATCAAACTTAGAGAACAAATCTTTTAAATATGGTTGAAGTTTTCTTAAACAACATTTAAATACATTTAAATAAATTAATTGATTTTAGTCATCCTGTGGTTGGGTCCATAAATTTAAAAATGCTGGATTACTAGATAATTACTTTTTAAAAAGATTTATTTATTTGTGCATACAGAACTGGCGTACAGGCTAGGTTCAGGGGTAGTGAGAGGATTCACCAGACAGAGTGGGGAGCAGAACAGGCAGAGCGTCAAAGTACACTGATGAGGGGAGCATCGGGTGGGTCAGAAGAAATCTGCCATGTCATGTGGGTCACCTCTGGGGTAGGCAGGCTTCAAACCCATGTGGAAATGTTGTTAGCCACTTAGTGCTGTGCTTTAACCTGCTGTACCACCACGGAGAGCCCTAGATAACTACTTTTAATTCTAATTTTGGTTCATTTTTTTTTCATGTGACAGTCTGTGATTTTCTGTAAAGAAGTAATGGGAATGGGAAAAATGTATAGCAGATATAATATTTTTCCTTAGTACAATACAATGTTTGATTGGCTATGTAGTTGTGATCTTATTTAACGCTGAGAGCATACCAAGATACAATGAAGTATCTGATATCTGTATTGTTGGCAAAGAGAATGAAAAAGTCCAGGAGTACAACATGGTAGAGATACTTAGTTGGATGATCCTCATGCTGATATCATGAGAACACTGGCTAATAGATTTTATTGTTGTCATTGTTTTCTTATTTTTGCATGGGAGTAAAATTGTGAATAGTAAAATAGTAAGACACTTTATTTTCTGTGAAAAGAATTATAGTATACACTAATGATTGTGGAGAAAAGATAATGATTCCTACACCAAATAGTCAGGTGTGTCCATATCTAATGTTGTAGGAATTTAGGGGGAAATTCTCTCCACTGGACCACTGAAATGAGACATGGATGTGCTCTCATGAGTTATGGTAATATGAATTTAGCTATCATCTGATTCAGAGTGCAGTCTATATATAGAATACATCGATTTTTGTTGAAGAATTAAAAGGTTATTTCTTTAAAAAATTATACAAGTTGAATGCTTTGACAGGTATTTGAGATCCATCTACAAAGTTTAAAATATCTAGGGCAGGGCCCTCCCAGGTGGTGCAATGGGTTAAAGCACAGCAGTGGGAAGCTAAGGCCACTTCAGCATGAGTTAGAGCTACGCCAGCCCCGGAGGTGATCCACATGGCAGGGCAGACCTCTCCTGACCTGTCTGCTGCTCCTCTAAGCAGTGTACTTTGTCAACCTGCCTGTTCTGTTCCCCTCTCTGTCTCTGGTGAATCCTCTCACTGCCCCTGCACCTCTGGCCTGTACCCCAGTTCTGTATGTATAAATAAATAAATCTTAAAAAATATATATCTAGGGCTTGTGGGAAGCATCAAACTACCTATCCACACCTCATCTACCAGGAGTCAAAAACACCATGTAAAAGTGGAACTTTGAAATTACTGTAGTTGTTACTTTTCTTTTAATCGCACTTACCTCCTGAATAAAATTCTACCAGGAACATAGATTTATAGATTCAAGTCCTTACTTAAGCAACACTTTTTCAAATAGAAGAAGAATAGTAGTGAGTCATTCCATTAGTGACTCAATTAGGAACAAGTGAAAGGCTACATAACATAATGCAAGTAAATAAATAGATGGTGTGCTTGATATGTGTCACTAAAAGTTCCAGTTGGTTCATCTAGGATAAAACACTATCAATTAAATTACATGAAAATCCCATTGTAAAATTTAACCAGAGTTAATGTGCATGTAAATGTTTTTAACACTTTTTAACTCTTATGATAGCAAAAACCTCTAATTGTCATTTATATTCACTTTGACAAATTTAGCAAAGACATATGAAGTATTTTTCTCAGTTTCAAATTAAGTGTGTAAATGTGAAGATCAAAACTAAAAGAGCAATTTTAACATAATTTATTATTTTAGTAATAAAGTCATATAATAGATTGAACTTGAAAAAATAAATTAGAAAGCAATATTTACTTTTTCAATATCTTAGATAAATGAGAATTTCAAAATCAGATAAAAGGTTAAGTATAAATCAAATTTGGTAAACAGCTTACACATTTAAACCTGATTTCAGAAACTATATACCTTTAATACTATAAGGAGGAAAGAATGTCCTGAATGAACTTTACCCATACAGGTTTCATGGACTCCACCCCAACCTCAGATACTGGAACTAGATATCCTGTCAATACTAAAGAGGAGCAGACTGGAACTTGAAGGTGGAGTTAAATAGCCAGGTTGGGATATAAAATCAGACATGTGAGATTCGGGGGAATCTTGGCCTTTTTCTTGTGGCTTGACTCTTGGCTCTTCACCAGCTATCAGCATGCTATTTGGGTTCCAGGTGAGCAGAACTGGTAGGACACATTAATTAACTTCTCTCTCTCTCTCTTTCCATGAGTTATTCATTTCCCTTTTCCCTTATAAATAAACCCATCATTGTGAAAGACCAAATTGATGCTATGATAGGCTTCAGAATGCTTCTGAACCAGCCAGGCCTAAGTTTTAGTTATCAGCAAGGCACCAAAGCTGAGTTTAACTGTAAATGTCCTAATCTTACTATCCCATAGCAACATCCAATTAGCAAGTAACCAGTACATATCGAGAAAGCACCAGATAAGCTTTGTCTCCATGTCCTTATCTTTTACCTTTTGGGTCTGAGTTTCAGGCACAGCCCCCAACAGTTTGTTATCTGCTGGGACCTCTTGGAGACATCCAGGCATCCTGGGAATCCTGAACAGTGGGCATTGGTGCCTGAGGACCTTGATTTCATGGCTGTGTCATTTGCTGCACTAGCCCCTTCTATCTATCTATCTATCTATCTATCTATCTATCTATATATATATATATATATATATTACAATTTGAGATTTTTCTGAGCCTATGTGTGTAAAACTGCAGTTTCATAAGATATTCCACATGGCATAACTATGAAAACTGTGTATATGCTGTATGTCATACAGTATTGTCCTTGTGTTTAATTGTCTTGGCCTGGAGGTGTTATAAAATTGGTTGAGATGATACTTATAGATACTTAAAAAAACATTGTAATAAAAACTGTTATGCATGTTTTGAAAACACAATCTGGGGTGATTTTTAGTCCAAGGTAACTAATTTGTACTCTAATGTTGTTTTAAAAAGGCACAAGGTAACTAATTTGTACTCTAATGTTTTTAAAAGGCACTTCTAAGATTGTATTAAGTATAATATAATATTTCTTTCCTGTTGCTTGGGTTAATAATGTCAGGGGGGAAACAATAAGATTTTTAAGGATAAAGAGTCTCTAGTTATAATAAACAAACAAACACGCAAACAAATAAATAAAAAAAGTAACTGGAAAGGAAACATTGTCACTTGAAAAAAAGTTGGACCATAGCATGCACATAAATGTTAATATTGGTTTTCTGAAAAGTACACAAAAACCTTTTGATGTCATATGTTGTGTAAATTATTAATTTTGGTTGTTGTCCTGAAATATTATGGTATTATGTTCAATGGTTTGGCATTTGCAGAAATTGCTTCTGGGGAAAAAAAAATTGTTCACAGGAAAAGATCTCAACTGATTCCAATTGATGGAAATTTTGACAGTGAAAATTTTTTTTTTTCTATGAAGGACTGAACAGACTGATTTTTACTAAGTTTTTGTTTAAAATACTACTGTTCTTTTTTTTTCTCCATTTGACTCAAAGAAGTTTTATTGTTTTGAATAATCAGAATCTGCAGTGATGTTGCATTTTTTTTTTTCAACAGAACTAACATATATTTACATTTTTCTCTCCCCTTGATACCAACACAGTATAAAAATTGTGGTAGTAATATTTTCTACTCATGAGTCTATTTTTGCATAACTTCAATAGGAAATTTTGTCTGCCTAAACAAACTAAAAAAAAAAAAAAAGGAACTGTGTTTCAGTGGCTTTGCTTGCTATTCTCCAGAAACTTCAAACAGAGCTGAACCAAGAAGAGGAGAACCTGCTGCTTTATTTGCAGTGTTCCAGAGACCTCCAAAGAAGGTGAGGAAGATTGTCTCCATTGGTAGACCAGGATGGTACCAAAAAATAAAAAGTCCTGGTAACCTAGAGGAAAAAAAAAAATCCAGATTGGGTCTGCTGAGACCAACGTTGCTCTTTAAGCCTATGTGGATTGGATATCGATGTTTCACTCTGATCCTGTATGGAGTATTCCAACAAGGCCAACAACAACAAAATTGCTATTTGATTATTCTCTCCTGTGACGTTATGCAAAAATGGTTAAACAGTAGCTCAAGTTTGTAAATAACTTGTACTTAATTGAACAAAGTTGGGATCAAGGTTGAGAGAACATTTAAAACAATTTTTAAAGCCTGTTTTTTGTTTGTTTGTTTGTTTGTTTCTGTGATTTTGATGTATACATACCAGAAATATGTATATTTTTTTTCTTTCTTTCACATGTACTAATGGGCTATTTTCCACTTATGACCATCATATTGGACATTCATGGGCAATGTTGGTGACATGGGTATGGTGATATTAAAAAAAAAAATCAAAAGGTAGATTGTGGGCAGCCTTGGGAAAACAATGTCATTTTTATGTGGATATTTCTGGTGTGGTCAAACAATCTATATCAAAAGTCTTAGAGAACAGACACAGGGCTGGTTTGAATTTTGGTTTAATTCTTCCTCTTGTTTGGCCACCATGATTTCTACCTTGCTTGGGCCATTAATATTTCTGTTTCTTATCTTAACCTGTGGCCCTTGTATACTTAACTGCTTGGTAACATTCATTAAAAAAAAAAGTGTCAATACTGTACAACTAATGTTTTAGGTGCCAATATCAACCACTAGACTCAATAGAGCTGGCTAACAGGGAACCATGACTGGTTCATCTAGGCACTAGTGAAAGGGGGGAAATAAAAGACCAAACTGACACCATGACAGGCTTCAGAATGCTTCTGAACCAGCCAGGCCTAAGTTTTGGTTATCGACAAGATGCCAAGGCTGAGTTTAATTGTAAATGTCCTAATCTCATTCATCCCATAGCAACAACCAATTAACAAGTAACAAATACATGTCAGGAAAACTACCAGATGTCCTAAGGTATGTGGGCTGAGTAGCGAAGGTCACAACATGCATAGACCAACCGGGTTAAGACAAGATAACTTTGTTCAATGTCAACCAATCAATGTACTGCTGAGCTAAAACTCCCCTCTTCTGTAATAAAAGCCCTGCCTTCCCTGAGCTCAGGGCTTTCAACATTGGCCACTGAGTTGGTGCATGTTGGGAGCCCAGGCTTGATCCTGCAATAAAGACCGTTATGTGCTTTGCATCGGAATTGGCTCCTTGGTGGTTTTGGGGAAAATCAAAAACTGGGCATAACAATTGAACTTTTTCACTGTGTCTGCAATTGAATCTTAAGTGCATGGGTGAGAACCCACAGTCAGAAACCCATTTGGGTTGCCCTGTAACAGTACAAATTTACTAACTGAGGAAATATGTTTGTCCAACATTTGTGTTTGAGGGTCCAGATTGTTCTCATTTAATGCATGAGTGTACATCCTGCAATCCTGGCCCTGTGAATGTCCCTTTCACTTTTCTAATAAATAATTTAAAAAAAAATCATGAATGTAGAATCAAGAAGCTAGAAGAAATATACCATGATATATTTATGATATAAAATAATCTTAGAGGATGGAGGTTTATATATTTATAAAAAAAGATATGTTATAAAAATAAAAATGACACATTCCCTTAATTAATAAATAATTTAATATATATATATGTGTGTGTGTGTGTATATAACTGAACATATATGGTTATATATGGATATGGATATGAATGTGTGTGTGTAGTGATTGCAGTAAGGCGAAAAAAAAAAGCATCAACTACAAACCAGAGGCATTCTACATGGGAGGAGAGGGGAATAAGATCAAAATAGGGATAGAAAGAGCACATGGGACTATAGTGAAGGCACATGGGTGAAGTGGTGATGGGAAATTCACAGGGATTACAAATGAGATTTTAAAAAAATGTACAAAATGAATAATATAAAAAAGTTGTCATAAAGTTAAAAAAAAGTTTTATGAAAGCAGAATAAAAAGAGATTGAAGAAAAGGTAATGATAAAGAAATAAAAATGTGTGTGGTGGAAGTTCCAGCACAGTGGTCACAGAAACAAAAACACGGTATTATGCAAACATCCCAGCTTGAGTTGTAGTATTTGTAGTAATTTGTTTATAAAATGACAGAAGACTAACTTAATTCTTTCACACTTATCTACAAATAAAAATCCTCATTGCTGAGTTCTATTAAAAAAAATGAGGAAGCAGCTATTTTATGTTGTGACTTTCATTTTTAAAAGATAACACATTTTCAGTATTCAACTTAGATTGGAAAAACTTGATAACTTCTTACAAAAATTGAAATGATAATTTTATATGTGTCATCCTAAAACTGGTAGCTCAAAATCAAAACCGTATGAAGATTACATACACTTAAAGAAAAATATGTATAAAAATAAGGAAGCTTTTATACAAGATGCTTTGCAACTACTTCAGGTCATGAAGGTTCACTGTCAGTTCTTGGAGCTGAAAAGAGATTTTAGAGCTTTAGGAAGATTTTGTAGTCCTTAAATGCTGAGACAGGCAGAATAGCAACACACTATCTAGCTCCCTTACACTGTTAAGGGCCGATAGCCACATAACTGGTAACATTGTTGCAAATGCAAGGCCTATCTGTTTGCTAGATTTCCAAATGATGAAAACATCACTTCTGAAGGCAAAAAATAACCTCATTTCCTCTTTTTCCTTACATACAAAAATAGCTAAAAATAAAACACAGTGTAGTTGCATGGAAGAGATAAAGACAGGAAAATACTACCTAATAAGAATACACACTGCATATTATGTCAAAAATGGAAGTATTGTATAATTTTAATAGGGCAATAAAATGAGTTTTCTATAATTTGATTTATTTAATAAATACATGCAAATAGTTAGAAGTAATATAAATGGTCTTAGGATTTGTTCAACCCATGCTTATTATTTCCAGACTTCATGTGCTTTTATAAGGAACCATATACAAAGCCAAAAATAAAAATCTATAATAAGTAGTCCTGAAATGAGTGAAGGGGAATAATTGGATTTAATATCTTTGAATTTACCAATGTTTTCTCGGGGGAAAGCTCTATATATTCAATCTTAAATTATAGGAATAATGTGCCAAGCTATATGCATTTCTACATGTGTAGTTTTATATTTCCGTAGTACTTTGAAAGCTTCAGGGAAGTTCAAGAGAAAAGAATGGGTGAGGCAAGGAAGTTAACACTCTTCACGACCCATTCAGATCACTAACATCCAGGAAACCCTTTAATCATTAGCTCTTTCTTTGTGGTTACTTGTAGTTTCTAACTCCAGGATCTAGATATTGGCTTGGAGAAGAGAGGGGTTGCATGCTTCTCTAAAAGTCCTTTGCAGAAAAGTTTGTGCACTAAGTATCCCTGGAATATGTTATTTCCCTCCAACAAAGGGACTAGGAAGTCACCTATGCTTGAAGTTTCATTGTTAGTGTAGGCTACAAGTTGTGCAGGGTTGGAAGGGAGAAGGTGGTGTACCCTCAATCTTTTAAAGCCTATGGTCTAGAAGACTTTTATTAAAAAATATATATATATATATGTGTGTGTGTGTGTGTGTGTGTGTGTGTGTGTGTGTGTGTGTGTGTGTGAACAATAAGCTATGTACGTGTTATATATGGGACCTGAACAAGACACTAAGCAAATCATGTTTTTCTGAGTCCTCCTGTAACTTCCCTATAAGTGCAAGCTTTGGGTAATTCAGGTTTGTAGGAGGCTATATGTTATTCCCATCTGCCCAGGGCTATTACAGATACTCTGGAGAGAACAGAGATGGTGATTATGCTGAGTATGCAACTCTCCCCAGTCCCTCTTGTAGGTGTCACTCATTAAGCTGTGAAAGAGGTTATTTATTTATTTATTTTAACTGATTATACTTTCTTCACCTTAGCATAGTTAGAGCCCTGGGGGACTACGGAGGGAAATGCTGATAGCCTTTACATTGAACTGGGTCCATAGCTGATTTAGAGCTTCTAAGTTTATCCTTCTATTCATATGGGTTCTGACTCTCACCTTTGCTATAACTCAGATCCTCACTTTTATTTCTGAATCTTTTTATTTCAATTTTCTCTTAGCTTTTTTTTTTTTAGTGAAACTAGCTAAGAGCTTGACAATTTATTTTTATAAGAACACTATCTTGTTTCCACTGGTGTTTAAAATTGCCATTTTGAATTCCTTTTCATTTATTTCCATTCTAAAACTTTTATTATCTTCATTTTACTGAGTTTTAGATGTATTCATTATTTTTCTAATTCCTTCAGTTGTACATGAAATTTTTATATACTTTGATGTTGGCTTCTATTGTTATTAATTTCCTATCACAGTCCCGGTAATTTGTTTCAAGGAAATAGAAAGATGATAAGATTTGTTGGAACCACAGAAGATGAGAGATAATGAAAATCCTAAGAAAAAGGAAGAAAAAGGGAGATATCACAATCCCTGGCTTTAAGCTATAGTAAACAGTAATAGTAATCATGAAAGCATGGCACTGAATTTAAAATAAAATAAAAGCAGAACCAATGAAATATAATAAAATGTCCAAAAATCGATCCACAAAAAATGGACAAGTGATTCTGGCAAAGTAGCCATGAACATGTGATGGTTAAAGGAAAGTCTCTTTAAAAAATAGTATTGTGACACACAAACACATGCCCAAAATACTGAAATTAGATTCACACTTAACTCCATACACACGAAAATTATTGAAAATGGATTAAAGATTTAAGTATAATCCCTGAAACCATAAAATACTTAAAAAATATCAACATAGGATCCACACTATTGGATATTAAAGCAGATACAATTACACCATAAATTAAACAAAGCCAAACAAGTTGGGCTATGTCAGACTGAAGCAACTGTCATATTAAAACAGAACAAACAGGGTCCTCTTTGGTGGCTCAGTGGGTTAAAGCGCTGCACTAAGAAGCTAAAGTCACTTCTGCAGGAGTTCCATTCCCGCCTGCCCCGGAGGAGATCCACACGACATGGCAGACCTCTCCTGATCCGCCGCTGCTCCCTTCAGCAGTGTCCTTCATCTATCTGCCTGTTCTGCTCCCGGCTCTGTCTCTGGTGAATCCTCTCACCCTCCACATCTCTGGCCTGTACCCCAGTTCTATATGAATAAATAAATAAAATCTTTAAAAACAAACAAAAACAAAACAAAACAAACAAATGAACAACAGCAACAACACCACAAATAAAATATAACTGCAGATTGGGAAATAGTATGCACACATTGTGCATCAAACAAAGATCTAATTTCAAAATTATATAAATTATTACTTATACAATCCAACAACAACAAAAAGAAACAATCCAATCAAAAATGAGCAAAATACCTAAAGAAATATTTTCTAAAGAAAACATTTATACCCCTCCCTGGTGACGCAACAGATTAGGATATACCACTGAAAGCTGGAGGCAGCAGCTTTCAAATGCCTTTAAATCTCTGGCCCTGAGGGTGATACACCTGGTGCAGCAGATCTCTCCTGTTTCTTCTGTTGCTTGCCTCAGCAGTGTAATTCCTCGATCTACCTACTCTACATCCCACTCTGTCTCTGGTGAATCACCTCACTGCACTTGCACCTCTGGCCTGTACCCAAGTTCTATATGAATAAATAAATGAATCTTAAAAAAAAGAAAATATTCATTAAGCCTATAGACATAATTATTCAACATCATTTATTATAAGGGAAATGCAAAGCAAAATCACAATGAGATTTAACCTCAACATTGTATGAATAGTCTTTATCAAAATGAATGGAAACAACAGATATTGGAAACTATAAATACATAGAAAAATCAATGATACTCATCCGCTTTAGCAAAAATGAAATATCCTCTATGGACAATGACATAGAGATACACTGAAAAAATGTAAAAATATATATATATATCCTATATATTCTATAAAGGCCAACAATAACACTGCAAGGTATTTATCCAGGGGATATGAACACACTAAAATGACAAGCTTCTATGCATCCTTGTATTCATAGCAATAGCAAAGTCATGGAACAAATGAAAGTAGCTAATAATGTATGAAGGGATAAGAAATGATGGGATATGTGCTCAATAAAATGTTACTCAAATGTGTAAAAAGATGAAATAGTGTCTTTCATGACACTGAATTAATCTTGAGTTGATTATACTAAAAGAAATAATTCAAAAAGTAAAAGACTTGTATCTTATCTATAGATTATAAATAACCAAAGATCATAAACTAGTAAAGTATAACAAAAGTAATTCTTACACTCTGAAAACTATAATAGTTGACAGGGGAAAACAGGGGAGGGAGGATAGGATAGAGGAAGGAAATGGCATGAAGCATTGGCAAAGTGGAATGTGAATGAAGAATGTGCAAATATATAACAATAAGGTATATAATACGTACATAATGGGCAATTTAATAAAAAATAAAAGTCATCATTAGAACTTTTATTAACTATATAAATTTCATTGTAATAATCTGTTATTGATTTAACTATGTTTGATTAATTATTAATTTCATGAAATAAATGTGACTTGCTATTTCAGATTCTGTAACAGATGATTTAAAGTAGCAATTATTTTTGAAATATGTCTTTAAAGTAGAAACAAGATGCACACTGTAGTGTAATATGTCTTAACCCATAGGCCACAAGGGAGGCCATTTTTGTGAAATTCTTCATTGTTTTGATTTTAACATGGTCTATGTTGATGCCTCAAGACCTAAATGTCCTTTGCTGAGAAATCCATACCTCAGCAGTGTATTTGTTTCAGTAAATCTGTCTTTTCTGCTCCCCATTATATCTCTGGTGAGTCCTCTTACCCTCTACACTTCTTGCCTACACCCCAGTTCTTCTACACAAAAAAAACTAAAATAACTGCACAAAAGGTATTTATTTTCTCCAACTTCATTTATATTCTTGCCCAAAAATTCATTTGAGGAATTTGACTTTTTATGAATACTATTATTTTTTTAATCCAAAAATAAACATATCTTTCCAATCCTAGCCTTACAGGGACTCTCAGCCAAGATGGCTGGAGTTACATTTAATCTAAAGATTCCTGTGGGGTTCCTTTTGATTAAGGTAGAAGTTAAAACAACTGAAAATAGGCTTATCATCACCCTTGCTTTCTATTATGACCACTAATTATATAAAATTGGCAGAATTTGTCTAATTTTACAGCCTTGAAAACTCAAATAAAATAGATAAAACCATCCTGCAACATCTGTTTTTAAACATCTCTTTTTGGAATTAGGGTTATTACTGTTCATAAGTATTCTTGTCTAAGAAGTTATGAGTAAAGACTTATGAGGAGTTTAAGAATCTAGAACAAAACTTACTGATACTGCTAAAGAAGTGATTAATCATTCAAGAAGATGTGATACATATGGAATGCCAGTTTGGTGATGGGAAGGCTACTGTGATTGAAGAAAAGAGAAATCCCATACTATCAAATTATTAACAAATTATTATTGCATGTATTAACATGTATTAACATACAATAATGATAATATATTAAAATAAATAACACAATTTTCAAATAAAAATAATGGTCATGATATCTATATCTGGTGATTCATGGAAAATAAATATGATGACAGGTGGAATGGTGATTGGTTTATTGCAGGTATCACTATATTATTCTTTAACTTCTTGTGTGTTTGAAATTTTACAAAATAAAAAATTATTAACAAAGATCTATTGAGTAGCAATTGTGTGAGTATTATATTAATATTAGTATAGTAGTGAAATTTTAGAACTGAGTAATTCATGGCCTGACCATATTAGTAAAAGGTAAATTGTGCTTAATATTTAAATGATAAAAATATTAATTATTTTCTTCATGTTCCCAAGTGATTCTATGATTCTGAAAATATCAATTAATCAATTTATGCATTTAATTCCTTAATGTAAAAATACACATTTCTGAACAAAAAATGTTCAATCCTTGACTATTCTAAATCAACAATACACAAATATGAATATTATATATCTGTGTACGTGTGTGTGTGTGTGTGTGTGTTGTCACAAGTTTAGGCAGCTTATATACTTTAACACAGTAGTTGTTAATATGAAGAGAGAGAAATTACACTATTTTTATTTTTTTTTTAGAATATGTGTCTTTTACCAAACCTTATTTATATTAGTGATTGAACTAAGGGCATAAACATTGTGTCTTAAGGATCTTAAAAAAAAAGAATATAGACTTCCGGAAGATGGCGGCAGAGTAAAGACGCCGAGATCACCGCGTCCAAGCCGGCATAGGTTTGAGGACTGAAAACAGACTATAGACTCACTTACTACAAGTTTTAACCCAAACGAAAACACCCTGGACTCACTAGAAGGTAGATAACTGCGAGGGAATCGGCGATTGGGGAGCTCCCAGAAGGGAACTCCCGGGAAAACCCGGGCC
>NW_004567145.1:3933991-3936833 GCF_000260355.1 Condylura cristata
CACAGGGGTGATTTGGTGATGGGAAACCCGTGGGGATTACAATTGAGATGAAAAAAAAAATGTGCAAAATGATGTAAAAATAAACTTTTTAATAATAAAAAAAAGAATATAGTAAAAGTGTTCAAAGTAGTTTTGAGGCAGATGAAACAAGACTTTTAAGAATAATTGGATAATGATAACTCAAAACTTTGAGTTATATTTGATTTTTTGAGAATAATTTTGCTTCAGTGATTTACTTCTAGAGTTTCATTCATGAAGCTGCTTTCTTCACTATTAGGTGTTCAGGTTTTCTTGTTTTCTGCCCTCCTACACCACTTAATAAGTGAAAGACTACCCTTAATTTTGGTGCACATCTCAAATTCTTTATGGAGAGATGTTGCTCATAGGAATGTACTCTCTTGATTGTGAATACCTTTCTTTTTAAGATTTATTATTATTATTATTTTTATGAATGCTGGGGTACAAGCCAATGGTATGGAAGATGGTGGAGGGAAACTTCACCAGAGATAGAGTGGAGAGCAGGACAGATTGACAGGTATATACTGCTGAGAGTAGCAATAGACAGGACAGGATCAGTCTTGACATGTGGGCCATCTCCCTGGCTGGGGATCAAATACATGCTGCAGTGACTACAGCGGGCGTCATGGTGCTGTACTTTAACCTGTTGCACCATCAGGGATGGCTGAAATCATGAATAATTTTTTCTAGGGTTACTTCTCTACTTATATGGACAATGTGAGAGCTGTTGTTTAGTTTTCAAATATTTCATATTTTGCCAGATTGACTTTTATGTTCTTTTTCTCCTTGGTTCTTTGAATCTGGTCTATTGCACAGTATTACATGTTGGAAGTAACAAGGAAAAACTAATTACTGTGATAATTCAATTTACAAATATCAAACGAATGAATATATATATATTATAAAATTATATCAATTTCAAAATAACATTAGAAAAAATACAAAAATTTAAGACTTTCTAGAATTGAAAAGCAACTAAACATAAGAATGCAAAGAAAAATGGAAAAATGTTGCTGAATTTTGCTTTCCATTTCAACACATAGGTACTCACACAGTCACTTCTGGAGCCACTTGACTCTTCCCAAAACTCACTCTCTTGTTCCTGTCACATGTCAAACCAATATCTATGGATCAATGGCCTTAATTTTCTGTACATCCTATTGTGGATACAGGAGTATGTAAGGCATCATCAAGGTATTTCAGATATTTCTTCAGCAGATTTTTTAAATTCCCTTCTGTTAACTCTGACTAGATCCAACAATTAGAAAAATAGTATAATAAAATGACATACATTGGTGTGCTTGTATAAATTTCCACTTCTGTATTTTCCTTTCGCTGTCATTGTAAATCATTCTAGGATGTATAACATTTTTCCAGTTAGGTAGATGCTATTAATGCTTAGAAATAAATGATGCAGACAAAGATGTCACTTTGTCTTACCCATCAAACAATAACTAATGAGGAAATCAGATTTTGACAGAATGAAAAACTAATGTTAAATCATGAAACAGTAAAAATCATGATGGGACAGATGCTGCCTGTCTGTGAAGCATCCCACTTACTATCCTAGGAACACCCGTGAAAATGGCATGTTTGGGATAGGATCTGTCACAAAACCCATCCTCTTTGAATATCCCCTGCTTACAAATTTCATAAATCTTTATCTGGTAACTAGAATTCAACACAGAATTAACAGTCACTTATCCAAGGGCCTTCTGCGCCTTAAGTTTTTAACTGATATGTCGGTTATTAGTGGATAAGAAATTTGAACTTCTTTGGAATTTATATCTATTCTAAATATTCATCTTTTCATTTCCTTTACAAAGTATAGCAGAAAATAAAATAGTATTGTACTTTGATACTTTCCTCACAGGACTAGTAAGTCTCTGTTAACAATTTTTTGTCACATTTTTACATGTAAAAATTAATTTTAAGTCCTTCACAAATGGTTATAAAAATCATTAAACTCCTTAAATAATGTAACATATTTATGTGCTACTCTACCTTCATATTATATTTCACTAGTACCATTATTGTCTATACTCTAATAGTTTTATAATAGAAAACATTAAATTTGAACATTAGCACACCCATGTTACTTCTTGATTAAGCTAGTGTGAGACTTAGGCCTATAAATTTTAAAATTTAGCCAAGATACCAGTATTTATAGTCATAATCTCAAAGCACACAAATAAATGTATAGAGAACACTTCAACTTTAAGACCCACAGACAGCAGCTTCTTATTACTCTGGACAACTAACCACTGCTACATGAGGCAGCACTACTACGGCTTTAAAATTGTGTTGGTATTTTAAGATAGTGTTAGCATTCACTCAACATATTTAGGAGTGGCAAAATATCCTCTAAAATTAGTTCATTTTATAGGTTTGTCGTGTTTCATTTGTCTTCAGCCAAAATATACTTCTCATCTGTTCCTGTGGAACAGAACCTTCTCTCTATAGAATTTGAAGTGAATAAAACACTTAATGTGAACTTAAAAATACATCCAGGGCATTCCTGGTGAAACAAGGGATTTATCTCAGCACTATGAAGCTATCCACAGCCAGGGAGCTAATTTATATGATATATGCATGATATACATTTACTTAATAATATACATATAGACATAAAGAGACAGACAGAGAGATCCTTGAGATTTTTTAAGCTCTACTTGTTTGTAGGATTGCCTGTACATAAGATGGGTTTCCTATATGCTGTGGATAGTTAGTTTTGAAAGAAAGAAAGAAAGAAAGAAAGAAAGAAAGAAAGAAAGAAAGAAAGAAAGAAAGAAAGAAAGAAAGAAAGAAAGAAAGAAAGAAAGAA
>NW_004567145.1:3937618-3938924 GCF_000260355.1 Condylura cristata
GGACCTGGACAACATGGGTCTAATGGACATCTATAGAATACTGCACCCCAGAAAATCTGAGTACATATTTTTCGCAAGTCCTCATGTATCATTCTCTAGGATTGACCACATACTGGGTCACAAGATAAACATCAATAGATACACTAAGATCGAAATCATACCAACTATTTTCTTTGAACATGAAGGAATCAAACTAGTATAAAAACCATATCAAGAAGGCAAGAAACCCACCTACCACATGGAAACTAAAATCCACACTACTGGGAGACTGTTGGAACAATGAGAATATCAAAGAAGAAATCTAAAAAATACTTGAAGAATGATAATGACGACACAAGTCTTTAAAATATACGGAACACATAAAAAGCAGTTATAAGAGGAAAATATACAGCAATACAAGCTCACATAAAGGAACAAGAAATAACGCAAAGAAACAACCTAATGTCCCACCTTAAAGAATTGGAAAAAGAACAACAAAATAACCCAAAAGCCAGCAGAAGACAAGAAATAATAAAAGTCAAATCAGAAATAAATGAAATGGAAGTTAGGAAACAGTCCCAAACAATCAATGCAATCAAAAGTTGGCTCTTTGAAAAAATAAACACAAGATAGACAAGCCACTAGACAGTCTCACAAAGAAAAAACAAGTGAAAGCACAAATAAACAGAATCATTAACGAAAGAGGAGAAATAACAACAGACCCAGCAGAAATCAAAAGAATAATCAGAGAATACTATGAAATACTATATGCAAACAATTTCAATGATTTAGCAGAAATGGACAAATTCCTACAACTCTTCAACCATCCAAAGCTAGATAAAGAAGAAATAGAACAACTAAACAGACCAATTACAAGCAAGGAAAGAGAACAAGTAATCAAAACACTCCCCAAAAATAAAAGTCCAGGACCAGATGGATTTACAAATGAATTTTATCAAACTTTCAGAAAAGAACTAGTGCCTATTCTATACAGATTCATCCAAAAAATTGAAAAAGAAGGAAAACTACCACAAACGTTCTACTAAGCCAACATCACACTAATACCAAAACCTAACAAAGGAAACATGAAAAAAGAAAACTTCAGACCAATCTCCCTAATGAACACCGATGCAAAAATCCTCAACAAAATCTTAGTTAGCAGAATCCAACAATGCATTAAAAGAATAATACATCACGACAAAGTGGTCTTTATCCCAGGAGCGCAAGAATGGTTGAACATCAGAAAATCAATTAATGTAATCCATCACATCAACCAACAGAAGAATAAAAACCACATAATCATATCAATAGATGCGGAGAAGGCTTT